>NW_026005697.1:38342-109282 GCF_001458135.2 Marmota marmota marmota | reverse complement strand
TCCTAAACTTTATCATAACCCTAACTATAACCCTAACCATAACCAATACACAAACCCTAATGCTAATCCCTGCACTAATCTAAAACCTAATCCTAACACTAACCCTAACCCAAACACTAACACTAACACTAACTCTAACTGTAACCCTAAACCTAACCCTAAATGTTACCCTAACCGTAACCCTAAACCTAACATGAATTCTAAACCTAACATGAATTCTAAACCTAATTTTAAAACATACCCTACCGTAAACCTAACCCAATCCCTAAAAGAAACCCTAAACTTAAACCTAAAACAAACCCTAAGACTAATACTAATCCTTACTTTAAGCCTAACCCTAATTCTAAACCTAAACATAAACATAACAATACCTAACCCTTACCCGAACCCTGACACTAATCTTAATTCTGCCCTAAGCCTAACCTAACCCTAACCCTAACGCTAATCCTAACTGTAACCGTAACCCTAAACATAATCTTAAACGTAACCCTAACACAAATCCGAACCCTAAGCCTAACACTAAACCTAACCCTCATCCTAACTCTAACACTAACACTAACCCTAACCCTAACACTAACACTAACCCTAAAATTAAACAACAACCCTAACACTAAACTTAACCCTAACCCTAACCCTATCTTAGCACTAAGCCTTGCAGTAATCCTAACCCTAACCATAAACCTAAACCCTAAAGAAAATCCTAACTTTAACATAACACTTACCCTAACTCTAACCCCAAACCTAACCCTAAACCTAAAGATAACCCTAACCCTAACACTAACCTAAACCTCACCCTAAACCTAACCCTATACCAAACACTAACTTTAAGCGTAATCCTAACACTAACCCTAAAACTAACTGTAACCCTTACCAAAAACTAGTCCTAAGCCTAACCCTAACCCTAACAAAACACTAACCCTAAACTTATTCCTAACCCTAATCCTAACACTAATTCTAACCCTAAATATAACACTCACTCTAATTGTAACCCTAAACCTGACCCATAAAACTTACCCTGAACCTCACCATAACCCAAACCCTAACCCTAACACAAATCTAGCCCTAACACTAATCCTAACACTAATCCTAACATTAACCCTAAACCTAAACCTAAACCAAATACAAACCCTTAAGCTCAACCTAACCATAACCCCAAATCTAACACTAATCCTAACCCTAACACTAATCCTAATCCTAACCCTAACCCTAACAGCAACCCTATCCCCAACCGTAACTCTAACCCTAACTTTTACCACAACACTAACTCTAATCAAAACCTAACCCTAATCCTAAAATAACACTAAACCTAATCCAAAATTTATCCTGAACACTAACCCAAACCGTAATCACAACCCTAACACTAACCATACCCTCACACTAACCCTAATTTTAACACTAACCCTTACCATAAAACTAAGCATAATACTAACCGTAAAACTATCCCTAACCCTAACAAAAACCATAAAACTAAACATAAATCAAACACTAATACTAACCCTAACCCTAACCTTAACACTAACTTTAACCCTAAC
Source organism: Marmota marmota marmota (assembly GCF_001458135.2). Taxonomy (NCBI): domain Eukaryota; kingdom Metazoa; phylum Chordata; class Mammalia; order Rodentia; family Sciuridae; genus Marmota; species Marmota marmota. The sequence continues at coordinate 107,750 of NW_026005697.1, read as the reverse complement.
CCTATTCCTAACTCTAACCCTAACAATAAGATTAACCCTAAACCTAACCCTAAACCTAACCTAATTTTAAAACATACCCTTCCATAACCCTAACCCTAACCCTAAAAGAAACCCTAAACTTAACCCTAAAACAAAACTTAAAACTAATACTAATCCTTACTTTAACCCTAACCCTAATCCTTAACCTAAACTAACGATAACAATATCTCTAATCCTAAACCAAAACCTAAAGCTATCCCTAAACCTAACCCTAATCCTAACACTAACTCTAAACCTAAGTATAACACTAACCTTAACCCTATCACTAACCCTAACTGTTATCCTAACCATAAACCCTAAATAGAATACTAACTATAATATAACCCTTACCCTAACCCTAACTCCAACACTAACCCTAAACCTAAAGGGTTATGGTTAGGTTTAGGATTACTGTAAGGTTTAGTGTTAACATAGGGTTAGGGTTAGGGTTAAGTTTAGTGTTAGGGTTGTTGTTAATTTTAGGGTTAGTGTCAGGGTTACAAATAGAGTTAGTGTTAGTGTTAGTGTTTGGGTTAGGGTTAGTGTTAGGATTAGGTTTTAGATTAGTGCAGGGATTAGCATTAGGGTTTGTGTATTGGTTATGGTTAGGGTTATAGTTAGGGTTATGATAAAGTTTAGGATTAGGGTTAGATTTAGGTTGAGGTTTAATAATACTAATAATACTAACCCTAACCATAAAAATTACACTAACACTAACACTAACCTTAACTCTAACCCTAACCCTAACTCTAACCTTAACCCTAAGCCTAACCCTAAACCTAACCCTAAACCCAAACCTTAACCTAACTGTAACCATGTCACTAACACTATCCCTAACCCTTACCAAACCCTAACCGTAAACCTAAACCTAACACTAAAACAAAACCTAAGCATAACCCTAACACTAACCTAACACCAACACTAAACCTAACCCTAACTCTAACCCTCACCCAAATCTTTACAATAACCCTAACCATAACCCAAACATGAACTCTAACCCTACCCCTAACGCGAACCTAACTCTAACACTAAACCTCACCGTAACATTAACCTAACCCTAACCCTAACACAAACCCTAAACCAAATACTAACCTTAAACTAACACTAACCCTAAACCCAACCAAAAAATCTAAACCTAACCCTGACACTAACCTAAGCTTCACCTTAACCCTAATTTTAAACCTAACAAAAACCCAACCATAACGCTAACACTAACCCTAAACCTAACTCTAACCTTAACCCAAGCACTAAACCTTACCTTAACCCTAATTTTAACAGTAACCCTAACCGTGACCCTAACCCTAACCCTAACCCTAACCCTAACACGCCCCATAACCCTAACCCTAACCCTAACACTAACATTAAACCTAAATCTAACTCTAAACTTAACCCAAACACTAAACCTAACCTTAACCCTAACTCTAACCATAACACTAACCCTAACCATAACCCTAACACTAGCACGACCCATTACCCTATTTCTAACACTACCTGTCACCTTAGCCCTAAATCTATCCCTAACAATAACCTTAACCCTAATACTAAAACTAAAGCTAAAACTAACACAAACGATAACCCTTACCTTAACACGAACCGTAACCCTAAACCTAACCCTAATTTAAACAAAACCCTGAACTTATTTTTAACCCTAAAGCTAATTCTAATGCTAACCCTAACCCTGACACTATCTCTAATCCTAAACTTAACCCTAAACCTAACCTAAACATAAACCTCAACCTAACTCTAACCCTAATCCTAACCTTTATCATAACCCTAACTATAACCCTAACCGTAACCCTTACACAAAACCTAATGCTACAACTTACACTAACCTAAAACCTAATCTTAACACTAACACTAACCTTAACACTAACACTAACTAACTGTAACCCTAAACCTAACCCTAAATTTTACCCTAACTGTAACCCTAACCCTAACTGAACCACGAATTCTAAATGTAATTTTAAAACATACACTACAGTAACCCTAAACCTATTCCTAAAAGAAACCTTAAACCTAACCCTAAAACAAAATACAAAACTAATACTAATCCTTACTTTAACCCTAACCCTAATCCTAAACATAAACCTAACCATAACAATATCTCTAATACTAAACCTAAACCTAAACATAACAATATATCTAATCCTAACCCTAAAACTAAAGCTATCCCTAAACCTAACCCTAATCCTAACACTAACTATGAACCTAAGTATAACCCTAACCATAACACTAACACTAACCCTAACTGTTACCCTAACCATAAACCTAAGGCTACCACTTACTCTAACTTTAACCCCAGCACCATCCTTAAAACTAACCCTAAACTAATCTAATCCTAAACCTAAACCTAACGCAAACATTAAATCTAAATCTAACCTTAACCTGAACCCTAACACTAATCTTAATTCTGCCCAAAGCCTAACCTAATCCTAACCCTAACCCTAAAACTAATCGTAAACAAAACCTTAACCCTAAACATAATTCTAACCGTAACCCTAAAACAAATCCTACCCCTAACGCTAACACTAACCCTAACCCTCATCCTAACTCTAAAACTAACACTAACCCTAACACTAACACTAAAATTAACAATAACCCTAACACTAAACTTACCCTAACCCTAACCCTATCTTAACACTAACACTTACAGTAATCCTAACCCTAACCATAACCCTAAACCCTAATGAAAATCCTAACTATAACATAACCCTTACCCTAACCCTAACCCCAATCATAAACCTAAACCAAAGATAACCCTAACACAACACTAACCCTAACCATAATCCTAACCCTGACCCTAACACTAACACTAACTCTCACCCTAATCCTAACACTAAATCTATCTGTAACACTAACCCTGACCCATAAAACTTACCCTAAACCTCACGATAATCCAAACCCTAACCCAAACACTAAACCTAACATTCACCCTAACTCCAACCGTAACACTAACCCTAACCATAACCCTAATACTAACACGACCCCTAACTCTAACCCTAACACTAACTATAACCTTAGCTCTAAACCTATCCCTAACCCTAACCCTAACCCTAAACCTAAATCTAAAACTAACAAAAACCATAACCCTTACCCTAACACGAACCATAACCATAACAATAACCCTAATTTAACCCAAACCCTAACCTTATTCCTAACCCTAAAACTAATCCTAACCCTAACCCTAACACTATCTCTAACCCTAATCATAACCCTAAGCCTAAACTAACCCTAAACCTCAACGTAACTCTAACCCTAATCCTAACCTTATCATAACCATAACTATAACCCTAAATGTAACCCCTACACAAACTCTAATGCTAAACCTTACACTAACCTAAAACCTAATCCTAACACTAACTGCAACCTTAACACTAACACTAACAGTAACTCTAACTGTAACCCTAAACATAACCCTAAATTTTACACTAACTGTAACCCTAACCCTAACCTTAACACAAATTCTAAACCTAATTTTAAAACATACCCTACCGTAACCCTAACCCTAACCTAAAAGAAATCCTAAACTTAACCCTAAAACAAACCCCAACACTAATACTAATCTTTTCTTTAACCCTAACCCTAATCCTAAATGTAAACCTAACCATAAAAATATCTCTAATCCTAGCACTAAACCTAAAGCTATCCCTAAACCTAACACTAATCCTAACACTAAATCTAGACCTAAGTATAACCCTAATCCTAACACTATCACTAACCTTGTTACCCTAACCATAAACCTAAACTGCCACTTACCCTAACCTTTACCCTATCACGATCCCTAAACATAAACCTAATCTAACCTAACCCTAAATCTAAACTTATCCCTAACATTAAACCTAAAATTAACACCCGATCCCTAACACTAATCTTAATTCTGCCCTAAGCCTAACCTAACCTTTACCCTAATGCTAATCCTAACTGTAACCACAGCCCTAAATATAATCTAACCATAACCCTAAAACAAATCCTAACCCTAAGCCTAACACTAACCCTAACCCTCATCCTAACTCTAAGACTAACATTATCCCTAAACCAAACCCCATCACTAACCCTAAAATTAACAAAAACCCTAACACTAAACTTAACCCTAACCCTAACCCTATCTTAACACTAACCCTTCCAGTAATCCTAATCCTAACCATAACTTTAAACCCTAAAGAAAATCCTAACTTTAACATAACCCTTACCCTAACCCTAACCCCAACCATAAACCTAAACCTAAAGATAACCCTAACCCTAACACTAACCCAAAACCTCACCCTAAACCTATGCTAAACCAAACAGTAACATTAAAAGTAATCCTAAAACTAACCCTAAAATTAACTCTAACCCTTACACAAAAACTAGTCCTAACCCTAACCCTAACCCTAATATAACACTAACTCTAAGCTTCTTCCTTACCCTAACCCTAACCCTAACATTAACTCCCATCCTAACCCTAACATTAACTCTAACTGTAACCCTAACCCTGACACATAAATCTTACCCTAAACCTCACCATAACCCAAACCCTAACCCTAACACAAATAAACCCTAACCCTATTCCTAACATTAATCCTAACCCTAACCCTAAACCTAAACCTAACACAAACACTAAAGCTAACCCTAACCCTAACCCAAACCCTAACACTAATCCTAACCCTAACACTAATCTTAATCCTAACCCTAACCCTAACCCTAATCCTAAAATAACAATAAACCTAATCCAAACATTATCCCTAACACTAACCCAAACCGTAACCGCAACCTAACACTAACCATACCCTAACCCTAAATTTAATTTTAACACTAAGCCTTACCATAAAACTATCCACAATACTTACCCTAAAACTATCCCTAACCCTAACACGAACCATAAAACTTAACTTAAACCAAACACTAATACTAACGCTAACCCTAAGCCTAACACTAACACTAACCTTAACTCTAACCCTAACCCTAACTCTAACCCTACCCCTAAGCCTAAACCGAAACCTAACCCTTAACCTAACTCTAACCATGTCACTAACACTATCCCTAACCCTTACCGAAACCTAACCCTAAACCTAAAGCTAACACTAACACTAACCCTAACCATAACCCTAACACTAACACTAAAACTAACCCTAATTCTAACCCTCACCCTAAACTTAAAAATAACCCTAACCCTAACCCAAACACGAGCCCTAACCCTACCCCTAACCTGGACCAAACTCTAACACTAAACCTCACTGTAACATTAACCTTAACCCTAACCCAAACACAAACCCTAAACCAAATACTAACCTTAAACTAACCCTAACACTAACCCCAACCCTAAACCTACCATAAAGCTAAACCTAACCCTGAAACTAACCTAAGCCTCACCCTATCCCTAATTTGAAACCGAACACTAAACCTAACCATAATGCTAAACCTAAACCTAACTCTAACCTTAACTGAAGCACTAAACCTTACCTTAACCCTAACTTTAACCATAACACTAGCCATAACCATAACCCTAACCCAAAAATTAACATGACCAATGACCCTAATCTTAACCCTAACACTAAACCTAAATCTAACTCTAAACTCAAACACTAAACCTAGCCTTAACCCTAAATCTAACTGTAACACTAACCCTAACCATAACCCTAACACTAACATAACCCCTAACTGTAACCCTAACACTAACTCTAACCTTTGCTCTAAAATTATCCCTAACCCTAACCCTAACCCTAAACCTAAACCGAAACCTAAAGCAAACACAAACCATAACCTTTACCCTAACATGAACCGTATCCCTAACCCTAACCCTAAACCTCTCCTAAATCTAACACTAATCCTAAACTTTACCATAAAACTAACTATAACCCTAATCATAACCCTACCCAAACCCTAATGCTAAACCTTACACTAACCTAAACCCTAATCCTAACACTAACACTAACCCTAACACTAACTCTAACTGTAACACTTAACCTAACTGTAACCCTAAAACTAACCCTAAACCTAACCCTAAGCCTCACTCTTCCCCTAATCCTAACCCTAACACTAACCCTTACCCTATCCCTAACCCTAACACAAAACCTAACCCTAAACCTTACCCTAACACAAACCATATCACTCAAACAAACACAATACTAACACTAAACCTAACCCTAACCCGAACCCTAACACTAACCATAAACCTAAAACTAACCCTAAACATAACCCTAGCCCTAAGCCTAAAATGAACCCTAGAACTAACCCTAACTCTACATGTAACAGTAAGACTAACCCTAACCGTACCACTAACCCTAACACTCTCCCTAACCCTAACTCTAACACTTACAATAAATCTAACCCTAAACCTAACCCTATCTCTAACACTAACCCTATCCCTAACACTAACACGAACACTAACCCTAACCCTAAATCTAACACTAACACTAACCCTAACCCTTACACTAAACTTAAACCTAACCATAACCCCAAATTTAACCCTAAAACTAAAACTAACCATAACCCTATCCCTAACCCTAACATGAACACTAACCCTAACCCTAACCCCAGCCCTAATCCTAAAACTAATCCAAAACCTATCCCTAACCCTTACACTATCCCTAACCCTAACACTAACACTAAACCTAACCTTACAATAACCCTAAACCTAAACCTAAACCTAACGCTAACACTAACCCTAACCCTAACCCTAACACTCTCATGAACCGTAATCCTAACACTAACACTAACCCTAAACCTCATCATAAAGGTAACCTTAACCCTAACAATTACTCTAACCCTAACTCTAACACTAAGCCTCAACCTAAGTCTAACACTAACCCAAACACTAATCTGAAATCTAAACCTAATTCTAACTGTAACCCTAACCCTAATCCTAACAATAAACCTACAACTAACTTTAAATCAACCCTAACCGAAATTCTATCACCAAGCCTAAACGTAACCCTAACTGTAACCTTAACACTAACCCACACCCTAACCCTAACCCTAACACAAACCCTAAACAAACTATAACCCTAACCATAACTTAAATTTAACCCTAACCCTTACCTAACCCTAACCCTAAACCTGACCCTTATTCTGACACTAACACTAATCCTAGATCTAAACCTGACCCTAACCCTTAACCAAACCCTAACACTATCTCTAACGGTAAACCTATACCGAAACCTAACAGTAATAGTAGCACTAAACAAACCTAATTTTAAATAGAGTCATAAATCTAGCCCTAGCCCTAAACAAAACCTAGCACTTGCCCTAACAATAACCCTTAACCTAACGTAAAGTCTAAACCTCTCACTAGACCAAACGCAAGTCCTAATTGTTGCTCTAATCCTAAAGCTAACCCTAACCCCACAATGACCCATAATCTAATAGAAACCCTAGCTCTAAACCTTATCCTAAACCAAAACCTAACCCTAACACTAGACTTATCCATTACCCTTACCCTAAAACTAGCCATAATCATATCCCTAGCTCTTACATTACCCAAGCCCTAACATTAGCCGTAAACATCACACAAAACCTAGCCCTTATCTTAGCCCTAAACCTAGCCCTAATCATAACCCTAACCATCACCTTAGATCTAACCCTAATGCTAACCCTCGCCCTAGCCCTAAGCCTAGCTCAAACTCTAATCCTTAGTTTAAAAATAACCCCTAACCCTAAATCTAACATTAGCCTTGACTCAAAACCTAACCCTCGCCCTAGCCCTATCCCTATATCAAATGCCTATACTTACCCTAAACCTAACCCTAAATTTAACCCTAGGCCTAACCCTCACCCTAACCCTAATCTTAAACTTAACCCTAGCAAGAACCTTAGCTCTAACCCTATCCCTTACCCTAAAGAAATGCCTAACCCAAATGCTAACCCTAGGCTTATTGATAACTCTCTCATTAACACTAAAGCTATCCATTACTCTAAACTTAACTGGAACAATAAACCTAATTTTATCCATTACACTAACCTTAACCCGAGCCCACCGCTAATTCAAGCATTATCCCTAAATCTTAACCTAAACAAATCCCTACCCAGACCCTGACCTTAATAATACAGCTAGCTCTAAACTTGACCTTTACCGTACACCTAAATCTTAACATAGACATAGCCATAACCTAACACTAAAAGTAATACTAAACTTAAACCTAGACTAGACATTAGCCCTAGCCCTAATCCTAGCTGTAGCCCTAACACAAACCTGCAGCCTTGCCCTAAACCTAGTCTTAATCCTAACCCAAACCCTAACCTTAGTCCTAACCCTAATTCTAACCCTTTCCCTAACCCTAAAGCTAGCTATAACCCTATCCCTACCCCTAAACCTAATCCTAACCCTAACACTAACACTAACACTAACCCTAACACTAAGCCAACCCTAACACTAACCCTAGCACTAATCATAGCCCGAATTTAGCCCTAAGCCTAAACTTATCCATAACCTTAGCCCAAATACTAATTTAAACTCTGAACCTAGCCCTATTTTTAGTTCTAACCCTATCTGTTACCATAACCCTAACACTAGCCCTAAACTTAGCCCTAACCCTAGTCATAGCACTAAACCTAGATCTAATCATAAAAATAAATCTAAGCCTAAACTTCACCCTACCATTAGCCCTAACACTATTGCTAATCATAAAACTAGCCCTAACCCTAGGCCTAGTTTTAAAACAAAACTGAGCCATAGCCCTATCCCTAACCTTACCTAACCTTAATGCTAGACCTGACAATAGCCCTATCCGTAGCCCTTATCCTAGTTCTGAGGCCAGCCTTAATTCTTACCCTGATCTTAACCCCAGCCCTATCCCTAATTTTATCCCTTGGCCTAGCACTAAACATAGTTGTAACATCATATCTTATCATAACTCTAATGCTAACCTTAATCCTAGCCCTAAACCTAGGGCTAAACATAACACAAACCCTAGCACTAATCCTAGCCCTAATTTAGGCCTAACACTAAACCTAACCCTATCCCTATCCCTAAAACTAACCCTAACTCTCACTCTAGCTCTATCCCTAGCCCAAACTTAGCCCTAACCTTTGCCTTACTGCTCAACCTGGTTCAAACCGTAACCTTAAGCCTATCCTCTCACCGTAACCCTAGCCCTAAGAGCAATACTAATTGGAAAACTAGCCCTAACCCTAATTTAGCCCTAAAACAAAACTGAGCCATAAACCTAACCCTAACTCTTAACCTAAATAAAACACTAACCCTAAACCTAGCCCTAAACCTTGCTATAATTTGAGTGCTGAACCTAACCCTAGAAGTAACCCTGACTCTGACTTTCATCCTAACACTAACCCTAGCTCTACACATTGCCCTAACACTAACCCTAGAATTAGCACTAATCAGAACCTATTTTTTTTCATTAGCCAGAGCCCTGAAGCTAACACAAATCCTAGCGCTAAACCAAGCTCTAACCCTAGGTTTAACCCTAAGACTAACCCTAACCCTAAATTTAACTCTAGCCCTAAACCTATAGCTAACCCTAATTCTACCTCTTTTCCTAAGCCAAACCCTCACCCTAATGTTACCTAGTCCTAACCCTAATCCTCAGCCTACCCCAATCCCCAACTCTATTACTAGTTCTAACCCTAGCCCTCATTATAGATGTAACTCTAACCCAAACCCTGACCTTTATTCTGACTCTAACACTAACCCTAGAACTAAAACTCACATTAACCCTTAACTGGACCCTACACCTACCCCTATGAGTAAACCTGTACCTAAACCTAACAGTAACACTACCACTAGACCAAACCTAATCCAAAATATACTCATAAATCAAGCCCTAGTTCTAAACAAAAACCTAGCACTAACCCTAAAAATAACTGTTAACCTAACTTAAATACTAACCCTCTACCTAGACCCAACGCTAGTTTTAATTATGGCACTCACACTAAATATAACCCTATCCTGAACAATGACACATAAACTTAAACAAACTCCAGTTCTAAACTTTATCTTAACCAAAACCAAACCCTAACATTACACATATCCATAACCCTGACACTCAAACTAGTCATAAACATATTCCTAGCTCTTATATTTCCAATAGCCCTAATGTTAGCCCTAAACCTCACACAAAACCTAGCCATTATCCTAACCCTAAACCTAGCCCTAATCATAACACTAACCATAACCATAGATCTAAGCCTAATCCTACACACACCTGAGCCTTAAACCTAGCTCAAACTCTAACCCTTCCCCTAAACATAACCCTAACCCTAACCCTAGACCTGACTCTAAACCTAACCCTCGCCCAAGACCTAACTCTAGCTAAATTGTTAATACTTCAACTAAAACTATCCCTGACACTAACCCTAGGCATCACCCTAACCTAGCCCTAATCGTAACCTTATCCCTAGCCCTAACTTTAGCTCTAACACTATCCATTACCCTAAAGATGAGCCTAACTCATATGCTAACCCAAGGCATAATGCTAACCCTATCGCTAACACTAACCTTATCCATTAGTCTAAACCTAACCTGAACCCTAAAACTAATCCTATCCATTACCCTAACCCTAAAGCTAATTCAATCCTTAACCCTAAAACTTAACCTAAACCAAAACCTACCTGGACTCTGACCCTAATAATAATAAACCTAGCTTTAACCCTTACCTAAACCTAACCCTTAAACTAGACCTAGCCATAACCTTACCCTAAAACTAACACTCACCATAAATCTAGACCTGATATTAGCCCTATCCCTAGTTCTAGACCTAGCCCTAACACAAACCATTACCCTAGCACTAAACATAGCCTTAATCCTAACCCTAGCCCTAAACCTAAGTCTATCCCTTGCCCTAGCCCTAAACCTAGCTATAACCCCATCATTTCCTCTAACCCTAAACCTAAACCTGTATATTACTCTAAATCTAACCTTAACCATAAACTAAACCATATCCATTACACTAAACCTAAAACTAACCCTAAAGCTAATTTGAGTCCTATGCCTAATCCTCAACCTAACACATACCCTAAACCTGACTCTGACCCTAATAATACCCCTAGCTGTAAACCTGAAACTAACTTTCAACCTAAAACTTATAATAGATTTGGCCATAATCCTTAACCTAAAACTATCCCTAACCATAACCCTAGTCCTGAAATTAGCCCTATCCTTAATCCTATCCCTAACCCTAACACAAATACTAGCCCTAATCCTATCCCTAAGCCTAGCCTTATTACTAACCCTAACATTAACAATAGCTCTAACACTAATTTTAGGCTTTGTCCTAGCCCTAAATATAGCTGTAACATCATACCTTACCCTAACCCTAATGCTAACCCTATACCTAGCCCTAAACCTAGGCCTAAACCTACCACTAACTATAGCTCTAATCTAGCCCTAATTTAGCCCTAACCCTAAACCTAACACTATCCCTAGCCCTAAGACTAACTCTAACTCTCGCCCTATCCCTATCCCTAATTCTAAACCTATTGGTAACCATAACCCAAACCCTATCCCTATCCCTAGCTGTTGCGCGCGACTTCTTGCCCGCAAGAAAGACGCAACCCAAGAATCTTCTTTCAGTAACTTTTATTCAGGTCCCTGATAGTTCTTCTTCTCTTCTCGGATGCCCCTCCCAGCCTTAATAAAGCATCTCAAGCCCCAATGCAAAGCAGCCACGTGGAGCTTTCTCATAGAGTGATGAAAAGTCATGCGCCAACTCTCCCAAACAAGGAGTTGTTTGTCACAGACCACAGCGGAGCCAGCGCCATCGTGTAATGGTGACCATAATTTGCATAAACGGCAGAAGCGGCTCACCACACCTAGCCCCAACGCTAACCCTAACCTTTACCCTAGCTGTAACCCTATTAGCCTACAGCTCACTCAAACACTAACCCTAACCCTAATGCTAATTGGAAAACTAGCCCTAACAGTACCCTAGCCCTAAAAATAAAATAGAGCAATAAACCTAAACCTAACTCTAAACCAAAACCCAACCCTAACCCTACACGTAGCCCTAAATGTAGCCCTAATTTGAGTCCTAACCCTAACTCTAGAAGTGACCCTTACCTGGACCCTAACAGTAACCCTAGCTCTAAATATAGATAGACCTAACGCTAACCCTAGAAGTAGCCCTAAACAGAATCCTAGTTCTTTAATTAGGTTTAGCCCTAATGCTAATACAAATCCTAGCCCTATTCCAAGCCCTAAACCTAGGTTTTACCGTAAACCTAACACTAACTCTAACACTAACCCTAAGTCTACCTCTAACCCTATCCCTTCCCTAAGCCAAACCCTCACCCTAATGCTACCCTAGTCCTAACCAAAATCCTTAGCCTACCACAAACCCTATCTCTATTACTAGTCCTAACCCTAACCCTCATTCTACCTCTAATCTTAACACTAACCCTGACACTTATTGTGACCCTAACACTAACCCCAGGTCTAAACCTAACATTAACCATAAAGCGAACCCTAACCCTACCCCTACCGGTAAACCTATACCTAAATATAACAGTAACACTAGACCAAATCTAATCCTAAATAGAGTCATAAATCTAGCCTAAGCCCTAAACAAAAACCTAGCACTAGCCTTAACAATAACTGTTAACCTAAGGTAAAGACTAACTCTATGCCTAGACTCAATTCTAGTCATAAATCTGGCCCTCACCCTAACCCTAACCATAACCAGAAAAATAACTGTTAACCTAAAACAAACCCTAGCACTAAATCTTATCCTAACACAAAACCTAACTAGAACACTAGACTTATCCATAACCCTAAGCTTAAAACTAGCCAAAACCACATCCCTAGCTCTTACATTACCCATAGACCTAATGCTAGCCATAAACTTCACACAAAATTTAGCCCTTATCCTAGCCCTAAACGTAGCCCTTATTGTAACTCTAACAATAAGCCTAGACCTAACCCTAACCCTAACCCTCACCCTAACCCTAATTCTAGCTCAAACTCTAACCATAATCTAAACATAACCCTAACCCTAACCTTAATTTTAGCCCTGACTCTAACCCTAACCCTCACAGTAGCCCTAATCCTAGCTCAAATGCTAACACTTACCGCAAACCTAAACCTGAAAATAACCCTAGGTCTAATCCTAACCCTAGTCCTATCTAACCTTATCCCTACCCCTAACCTTAGCTCGAACCCTATCCATTACGCTAAAGATAAGCCTAACCAAAATGCTAACCCTAGGCCTGACACTAACACTATTGCTAACACTAAACCTATTCAGTACTCTAAACATAACATGAACCTTAAACCTAACCTTATCAATTACCCTAACCCAAACCCTAACCATATCCCTTATGCTAATTCAAGCCTAAACCCTAAATCTTAACTGAAACCAAACCCTACTCCAACCCTGACCCTAATAATATAGCTAGCTTTAAACCTCACCCTTAACCTAAACCTAACCATTATACTAGACCTAGCCATAACCTAACCCTAAAACTAACCATAACTATGAACCCAGACCTGAAATTAGCCATAGCCATAATCCTAGCCCTAACAATAACACAAAGACTATTCCTCATTTTAGGCCTTTAACTAGCCTTAATCGTAACCCAAACCCTAACTCTAGCCCTTTCTCTAATTTTAACCCTCACCATAGACCTGAAATTAGGTATAACCTCATCCTCTCCCCTAACCCTATCACTAAACCTAACCCTAACACTAACTATATATGTAGGCCTAACCATAGGCCTAACCTTAAAACTCACCCTATCACTAATCCTACCCCTAATTAAGCCCTAACCCTAACTCTACCCCTAACCTTGGCCTAAGACTAACTCTAAATCTCCCCCTAGGCCGATTTCTAGTTCTAACACTATACATTAAAATAAACCGAACACAAGACTTAACCTTAGCCCTAACTCTAGCCCTAGACCCTACCCTAGGTCTAACCATAACTCTACATTTGACCCTAACCCTAAGCTTAATCCTCAACCTACCACTAAACTTAACACTATCGCTAATCCTAAAATTAGCCGTAACCCTAGCCTTATCCCTTAAACAAAACCGAGCCATTGTCCTAACCATAAATGTTAACCAAAACCAAACCCTAACCCTAAACTTAGCCATAACATTCTAGCTCTAATTCATGTCCTAGTCATAAAATTAACTCTGACCCTGATTTATAGTCTAACACTAACCTAATTCTAAATATTACACTAACCCTAAAGATAGTGCTAACACTAGATCTAGACCAAATACTAATTCTATTCATAACCTTAGTTCTTATATTAGCTATAGCCCTAACCCTAGCCCTAAATCTAACAGAAAAACTAGCCCTAATCTGAGTCCTAACCCTAGATGTAAACCTAAACCTAAACCTAATCCTAGCCCTAACCCTAACCCTAAACCTGGCCCTAACCCTAGCTCTAACTCTATCACTACTCTAAGCCAAAACTTATCCATAATGCTAACCTTAGTCTTAATCCTAATACATAGCCTAATCCAAACCCTAACCCTATTACTAGTCCTAACCCTAGCCCTCATTCTAGCTCTAACCCTAACTCAAATCATTATCCTAACACAAAACCTCAGTCTAAATCTGACCCTAACACTAAACCAGAGAGTAAAACTAGCCCTACCAGTACACTTATACCTAAACGTAAGCCTAACACTAGCCCTAGACCTAAGCCTAATCCTAAATATAGCAATAACTCTAGACCTAGACCTACAAAACACCTGAGCCCTAGCCCTAACATAATCCTTAACCTAAAGTGAACACTAACTGTATCACTAGACCAAAACCTAGTCCTAAATCTGCTGTTCACCATAAACCTAACTCTAACCTGAATGCTGACACTAACACTAACACTAAACATAGCTCTAAACCTGAACATAACCAAAAACATAAACCTAACACTAGACATAGCCATAACCCTAACCTTAAAACTAGCTCTAAACAGAATCCAAGATCTTACATTACACATAGCCTTAACCCGGGGCCTAAACCTAACACAAAACCTAGCCCTATTCTGAGGCCTAATCCTACCCTAAGCATAACCATAACCCTAAATGTAGCCCTAACCCTAACCCTTGCCTTAGACATAACCATAGCTTAAAGCCTAACCCTTAGTCTAAAAATAAACCTAGCCATATTCCTAAACATAAACCTAACCCTAGCCCTAATCCTAAACTTAACCCTAGTACTAACCCTGGCTCTAAACCTAACATTACCCTAACCCTAACCCTTACCCTAATAATAACCCCATCCATAAACCTGACCCTATCCTAACCCTAATCATAAGCCTAACCCTCAACTTAACCTGAAACCTAACCCTTGCCATAAACGTAACCCTAAACCTTACCATAAATCAAAACTAAACCTATCCATGAACCTAAATTTAACCATAACCTAAACTTAACCCTAAACCTAATCTTATATATCTATTCCAATACATTACTCTAAAACTAACCCTAACCCTAATGAAAACCCTAGCCCTGATGCCAACCCAAACCATAACCATAACCACAACCCTAACCTAGACCTAACACTAAACCTAAAGCTCCCCCTAGTGCAAACCATAGCATAAACCCTAATCCTTACACTAACCCTAACCCTAGCCCTAGCCTTAATCATAACGCTAACTCTAGCCATAAACCTAATATTAAATCTAGCCCTAATCCTAGCCCTAATATAGCCCTATTTCTAACTCTTACCCTTACCCTAGAATTAAGACTAACTATAATTCTCAAACAAGACCTATGCCTACATCTAACCCTTTAACCTTAACATAACCCTAACACAAGCCCTAACCCTAGCCATAACACTTGCCCTAGCACTAATTTTAGATCGAAACTTATCTCTAAAACTAAGCCTATCCCTTACTGTAACCCTAACCCAAGCCCTAACCCAAGTCATAATCCTTAGCCCTAGCACAAAGCTATCTCAAACTAACTGTAAACTGAGGACTCAGCCTAACCCTGAAATTAGCTCTAACCCTAATGCTATTCCAAAAATTAGCCCTAAGCTTAGCCCTAGCCCTAAAACAAACCTGAACCCTACCACTAACACTAACCCTTACCCTAGACCAAACCCTAACCCTACACCAGCCCTAACCCTAGCCCTAATTTGAAACCTAACCCTAACCCTAAACCTAACCATGACCCTGACTCATATCCAAACAATAAACCTAGCTCTAAACATCAAAATGACCTTAAACCTAACCCTAACACTAGGTCTAGCCCTAAACTTAACCCTAATACTAACCCTAATCATAACCCTATTTCTTAAAATCGCTATAACCATAATACTAGCCCTAACCCTAATACAAAACTAGCCCTAATCCAGCCCTAACACGAGCTTTAACCCTAAACCTAACTCTAGCCCTAGTCCTAACCTTAGCTCTAACCCTAAGCCAAACCCTCACCCTAATGCTAACTGTATTCTTAGCACTAATCCTTACCTTAACCAAAACCTAACTCTATCTCTAGTCCTAACCCTAGCCTTCATTCTACATCTAACCATAACCCAAAACCTAACCCTGTCCCTGACCATTATTCTGACCCTATCACTAAATTTTGCTCTAAATCTAAAACTAACCCTAAACCAAAACCTAACACTAGCCTTACTGGTAACATTATCCCTAAACCTAACCCTAACGTTAGCCCTAGACCTAAACCTTATCCTAAAATCTAGCCATTACTATAGCTCTAGACCTAAAGACAAACTAGACCTATCTTTAACAATAACCCTTAACCTAACCAAATCTCTAACCCTACCTCTAGACTTAACCTAGTCCTAATTCTGGCTTTAACCCTAACCATTACCCTACCCAAACACTGTCCCTTACACTAACACTAACCCTAGCTCTAAACTTCACCCTAACCCTAAAACAAACCCTTAAACTACACGTAGCCCTAACATTAACCATAAAACTAGTCTTCATCAATACATTAGATTTTACATTAGCAATAGCCCTAACCTATCATAAAACCTAGCCCTAATCCAAGCCCTTCCTTAGCTTTAACCATAAAGCTAACCCTGTGAATAACCCTAGCCCTAACTATAACCCTAACTATAGACCTAATCCTAACCATAACCCTAGCCCTAATCCTAGCTCTTTCCCTATTCATTACCCTAAGATAACTATAATCTTTATGCTAACCCTAGGTGGAACCCAAATGCTTTGACTAGCCTTAATCCTATCTATTAAACTAAACCTTACCTGAACCCTAAACCTAACTGTGTCATTACCCGATCCCTAAACATAAGACTAATTTGAGCCCTAAACCTAAACTGTAACCTAACCCCAACCCTAAACTTGACCCTGAATCTAATAATACCCATAGCTCTAAACCTGTCCCTAACAAGAAACCTAAACTTTACAATAGACCTAGCCATAAACCTAATCCTAAAACTATCCCTAGCCATACCCTAGACCAGATATTAGCCCTAGTTCTAATCTAGAACTAACACTAATACAAAACTTAGCCCACATCCTAGCAAGGAACCTCACCTTAATCATAACCCTAACCCTAACATTAACCCTAACGTTAACCCTAATTCTCACCCTAGTCCTAAAATTAGCTATATTCCCATCCATTACCCTAAACATAACCTAACCCTAAACCTAACACTAACCCTAGCCCTAACCCTAGGGCTAACCCTAGGGCTAACCCTAACACTAACCCTAGCCCTAATCTAATTTAGCCCTATCCCTAAGACTAACTATAACTCTCAGAGTAGACCTATACCTAGTTCTAACCCTATCCCTTAACATCACCATATAGCTAGCCCTAAACGTAGCCCTACCATAGCCCTATAATTAACCCTATCACAAAACCTAAATCAAATCCTAACTCTAAATTTAACCCTAACCCTAAGACTAAACCTAACCATAACTCTACTCTTATCCCTAATCCTTAACCTAAGCCTAAATCTCACACTTACACTAGCCCTAACCTTAAGACTAATCAAAAAACTAGCCCAAACTCTACCCCTAGCCCTAAAACAAAACCAAGTCATAGCCCTAACCTTAACCCTTAACCTAAACCAAATCCTAACCCTACATCTAGTCCTAACCCTATCCCTAATTATAGTCTAAACCTATCCCGAAAACTAACCCTGACTGTGACTCTGAGGCTAACACTAAACCTAGCTCTAAACATCATCATCACCGTAAACCTTACCTTAACACTAGACCTAGACCTAACTCTAAACCTATAACTAGCTGTAATCATAAACCTTCTTCATAAATTAGTGGTAGCCTAAACCCTAGCCCTAACCTAACCAAAAACCTAGCCTTAATCTTAGTCCTAAATCTAACTTTAACCCTAAACATAAACCTAACCCTAACCCAAACACTAGTCCTAAACCTAAACATAACCCTAGCCCTAACATTAGGGCTAAATATATCCATTACCCTAATGATAACCCTAACCCTTCTGATAACCCTAGGCTACCCCTCACCTTATACATTACACTAAACTAAACTTAAACCCTAAACCTAACCCTGTCAATACCCTAACTCTAAAACTAACACTAATTCAAGCCCTGCAACTAAACACTAACTTAACCCAAACCTTAATCCTGACCCTGATTCTAAAATATCCCTAGATCTAAACCTGACCTAACCAAAAACCTAACCCTTACACCGGACCAAGTCATAAACCTAACACTATATCTATCCCTAACTGTAACCCTAGACCTGACATTAGCCATAGCCCTAATACTATCCCTATCCCTAAAACAAATCCTAGTCCTCATAGTACCCCTAAACATAGCCTTAATCATAATGAAAACCCTAACCCTAGTTATAGCCCTAACACTAACCCTCACCCTTGCCCTAAGCCTAGCTATAACCACATCCCTTACCCTAAATTACACACTAACTCTAACCCTAACCCTTGTGGTAACCCTTGCCTTATCCTTAGCCCTAGCACTAACACTAGATCAAAATCTAACTCTAAATCTAACCCTAACTCTATGTCTAAGCCTAATCCTAAAACTAGCCCTAACATAACCCTAGCGGTAATTTAGCCCTATCCTTAAACCTAACCCTAACCCTACCCCTAAGAATAACTATCTCATACTAGCCCTATCACTCATTCTAACCCTATCCCTTACCATAACCCTAACCCTAGCCCTAACCCTAGTGCTAACCCTTTCCCTCTCCTTATTCCTAGCACTAACCTTACACAAAATGTAACTCTAAAACTAGCCTTAACCTGAAAACTAAGCCTAAACCTAACACTAGCCCAAACCATAACAATAATCCTAAAATGAGCCCTAACGCCTGCCCTGGCCCTAAAACAATACCGACCCATAGCTCTAACCCTAAACATTAACCTAAACCAAACCATAACTTTACAACTAGACCTAAAAATAGACTTATTTGAGTTGGAAGCTGAACCCTAAAACTAACCCTGAACCTGACACTGACCCTAACACTTCTAGCTCTAAACATCACCCTAACATAAACCTAACCCTAACACTAAACCTAGCAATAAAACCCTAAAATTAGCCCTAATTTTAAACCTAGTAGTTACATTAGCTGTAACCATAACCCTAGCATTAACATAACCCCAAACCTAGCCCAAATCAGAGCCCAAACCCTAGCTATAAACCTAACCAAACCCCAACACTAGCCCTAATTGTAACCATAATTTTAGCCTTAAAATGATCTTTAACTCTATCCATTAACATAACCATAACCCAACCCATAATTATAACCCTAAGCATAAATCTAACCCTATCCCAAATCCTAACCCTTCCATTACCCTAAACCTAACCTGAATCCTAAATCTATCCCTATAATTACCCTAACCCTAATCCTAAAACTACTTTAAGCCCAAAATTAAAACCTTAACTTATCTCAAACCCTAACCCAGACTGTGACCCTAATAACACCCCTAGCTCTAAACTTGACCACAACCCAACACCTAACCCTTAGCCCAGACTTAGGGATAAACCTAACCCTAAAACTAACTTTATCCATAATTCTGGACCTGAAATTAGCCCTAGTCCTAATCCTAAACTTAACCCTAAAACACATCTAGCCCTCATTCTTGTCCTAAACCTAGCCTTAATCATAACCCTACCTCTAGCCCTACACCTAGATGTAATTCTAACACTCACCCTACCTCTTAACATAGCTATAATGTCATCTCTTACTCTAAATTTAAACCTAACCCTAACCCTAACCCTAGGCTTAAGCTAAACACAAAACCTAGCCCTAATCCTAGCCCTAATTTAGCTCTATCTCTAACCCTATCCTAATCCTAGCCCTAAGACTTATTATAACTCTTGCCCTAGCTCTAGCCCTAGTTCTATGTCTATCTGCTACCATAAACCTAACACTAGCCCTAACACTTGCCCTAAAGTTAGTCCCAGCCCTAACCATAACTCTAAATCTAACCTTAAACCTAAGCCTAAGCCTAACACTAACACTAGCTCTAACCCTAATGATAATTCTAAAACCAGCCTTAACCCAATTCTAGCAGTAAATGAAAACCAAGCCATAGCCCTAACTGTAAACCTTAACTTAAACCAAACACTAAAACTTCACTTAGACCTTAACCTAGCCCTAATTCGAGTCCTAAGCCTCACCTTAAAACTAATCCTGACCCTGACTCTTATCTTAACACTCACTCTAGATCTAAACACTGCCCTAAAGTCAAACCAAACACTAACATTAACAATAGACCAAATTCGAGTCTTAAAACTAACTCTAAAACTAACCATGACCATGACTCCTATCCTAAGAAGAACTGTAGCTATGAATATCAACTTAACCTTAAACCTAACCCTATCACTCAAACTACCCCTAACTCTAACCCTAAAACTAACCCTAATGATAACCCTAGTTCTTACATTAGCTGTTGTCTTAATCCTAGCCCTAAACCTAACACAAAACTAGTTCTAAACTGAGCCCTAAACCTAGCTTTAACTCTAACTCTAACCCTAAGCATAGCCCTAACCCTAGATCTAAATCAATCCCTTACCCTAAGAGAAACCCTATACCTAAGAGTAACCTTAGAGCTATCTCTAGTCTTTAGACTAACCAAAACCCTAACCCTATTAGTAGTCCTAACCGTAGACTTTGTATTACCTCTAACACTATCCCCAATCCTAAACCTAACCCTGATCCTTATTCTGACCCTAACACTAAACCTAGGTCTAACCCTAACCCCAACGCTAACCCAAAATTTACCATAATCATATCCCAAGACCTAGCTCTGCATCTAAATCTCAGCCTAGCCCTAACCATAGCTCAGAACCTAACCCTTACGCTAAACATAACCCTAAACCTAATCCTAGTTGTAACCCTCACCTTAACCCTAACACAAGACCTAATTTTAACCATAACCCTAGCTGTAATCTTAACTCTAACTGTATCAATTACCCTAAACATAACACTTACCATAATGCTAACCCTAGGCTTAACACTAAACCTATCGCTTTCCCCAAACCTATCAATTACCCTAACCTACCTTGAACCCTAAAACTATCCAATTGTTACACTAACCCTAACCCGAATGCTAATTTGAGCCCTAACCCTAAACTCAAAACTAAACCAAACCATAATACTAACCGTGACCCTAATAATTCCCCTAGCTATAAACCTGAGTCTTACCATACCTAACCCTTACACCAAACCTAGCCATAAACTTAACTCTAAAACTAATCCTAAACTTAACCCTAGACGTGATATTAATCCTAGCCATAATCCTAGCCCTAACCCTAACACAAACCCTAGCCCTTATCCTAGCCCTAAACATAGCCTTAATTTTATCCCTAACCCAAACCCTAGGCCTAACCATAACACTAACCCTAGCCCTAATCTTAGCTCTAATTTAGCCCTATTACTAACCCTAACCCTAACCCTAGCCCAAAGACTAACTCTAACTCTCACCCTAACCCTAACCCTAGTTCCAAACCTATCTCTTACTAGAACCCTAATCCTAGCCTAACCCTTGCGCTAACCCTAACCTTATTCATGGCCCTGGCCAAAACCCTAGACAAAACCCTAACTCTAAATATAAATCTAATTCTAAGCGTAAACCTAAACCTAACACTACCCCTAATTCTAATGCTAATCCTAAAACTAGCCCTAACACTAGCCCTAGCCCTAAAACAAAACTGGGAGCCATAGCCGTAACTGTAACCCTTATCCTGAACCAAACCCTAACCCTAAACCTAGCCCTAACCATATCCTAATTCCAATCCTAACCCAAACCCAAAAACTAACCCTGACCCTAACTCTTACCCTAACAGTAACCCTGGCTCTAAACATTATCATCACCATAAACCTCAACATAACACTAGACGTAGCTCTAACCCTAACCCTATAAATAGCGCTAATCATAACCCTACTTCATATATTAGCCATAGCCTTAACCTTAGCCCTACCCTAACCCAAAATCTAGCTTTAAAGCGAGTAGTAAACCTAGCATTAACCATACACTTAAACCTAACCCTAACCCAGATCTAGCCCTAACCCTATAAATAACCGTAGCCCTAACATTAGGTCTAAACCTATTAATTATCCTAACAATAAGCTGAACTCTTAAGCTAAACCTAGGCCTATCCCTAACCCTATCCATTACACTAAACCAAATCTAAACCCTACAACTAACCCTGTCATTACCCTAAACTAAACCCTAACATAACCCAAACCCAAACCCTGACCCTGACCATAATAATAACCCTAGATATAAACCTTAATCTTACCCTAAATCTAATCCTTACAGTGGACCAAGCCATAAACCTAACACTAAATCTAGCACTAACTATAACCCTAGACCTGACATTAGCCCAAGCCCTAATACAACCTCTAAACCTAACACAAACCCTAAACCTCATCCTAGCCATAAACCTAGCCTTAATCATAACCCTAACAATATCTATAGCCCTAGCCCTAATACTAACAATTGCCTTAGCTCTAAACCTAGCCAAAACCACATCCCTTACCCTAAAAGTAACCCTAACTCTAACGCTAACCCTTTTCATCACAATTGCCCTATCCTTAGCCCTACCTTTAACACTAGATCAAAACCTAACCTTAAATCTAACCCTCACTCGATGTCTAAGCCTAAAACTAGCCCTAACCCTGATGCTAATTCTAAAATGAGCTTTAACCCTAGCCCTAACACTAACCCTAGCCATAATTTAGCATTATTCCTAACCCTAACCCTAGCCCTAAGAATAACTCTAACTCTCACACTGGCCTTATCACTCATTCTAATCCCATCCCTTCCCATAAACCTAACCCTATTCCAAATCCTAGGCCTAACCCTTGCCCTATCCTTAGCCCTAGAACTAACCTTAGTTAAAAACCTAACTCTAAATTTAACCCTAAACTGAAGCCTTAGCCTGATTCTACACTAGCCCTAACCTTAACACTAATCCTAAAAATTTCACTAACCCTAACCCTAGCCCTAAAAACTAAACAGAGCCAAAGCTATAACCATAACTGTTAACCTAAACCAAGCCCTTACCCTTCACCAAGCCTTAACCCCTGCCCTATCATAACAAGAACCATAGCTATAAATATCACCTTAACCTTAAACCTAACCTAAACCTAAGCCAAACGGTAAAACTAACCTTGAACCTTACTCTGACCATAACACTAACCCGAGTTCTAAATATCAACCTAAACCTAAACCTAAACCTAACCGTAAATCTAGCCCTAAAAAACTAAAATTAGCCATAATCATGACCCTAGTACTTACAGTAGCCGTAAACCTAAGTGTGTCACTAACTTAACCCAAATTCTAGACCTAATAATAACCATAACCCTAGCCGTAAACTGAATTCTAACTCTATCCATTACCATAAACATCACCCTAAACCTAATGCTAATTCAAGCCCTAAATTTAAACCTTATCCTATCCCAAACCCTAACCCAGAACTTGACCCTAATAATACCCCTAGCTCTTAACCTGACGCTAACCCTAAACCTAAACCTTACATTAGACGTACCCATAATCCTAATCCTAAAACTATCTTTAACTATATTTCTGGACCCGAAATTAGCCCAAGAACTAATCCTAGCCCTAACCATCAATAAAAAATAACTAGCCCTCATCCTAACTGTAAACCTAGGCTTAATCATAACACTAACCCTAACCACAGCCAGAACCCTAATTATAACCCTCACCCTACCTCTAACCGTAGTTTTAAAGCCATCCATTACCACAAACTTTGCCCTAATGCTAAACCTAAACTCTTAAACGTTAACTCGAAACTCTAACCCTAACCCTAACCCTAGGCTTAAACTAAACACTAAACCTAGGCCTAATCCTAGCCCTAATTTAGCCCTATCTCTAACCCTAATCCTAACCCTAGACCTAAGACTAACTCTCGCCCTAGCCCTATCCCTAGTTCTAACTCTATCCCTTACCATAACCCTAAACCTAGCCATAATCCTTGCTCTATCTTTAGTTCTTGCCCTAACCCTGGGTCTAACTCTAATTCCAAATTTAACCCTAACACTAAGCCTAAGCCTAACACTAACACAAGCCCTAATTCTAACCATAGGACTAAAACAAAACTGAGCGTTAGCAATAACCCTAAACCTTAACTTAAACCAAACCCTAACACTACTACCAGACCTAACCCTAGCCCTAGTTCGAGTCCTAACCCTAACCTTAAAACCAACCCTGATGCTGACTCATATTCTAAAACTCATCCTAGATCTAAAAACAGCCCTCACCTTTAAATGAACCCAGCAGTAAATTAGCCCTAATGAGAGTTCTAACTCTAACCCTAAAACTAAGCCTGACCCTGAATCCTATTCTAACATGAACAATAGCTAAAAATATCACCCTAATCTTAAACCTAACCCTAACACTAAACCTAACCCATAACCTAACACTTAAACTAACCCTAAGGGTTACCCTAGTTTTACATTAGCCATTGCCCTAACATTAGCCATAACCCTAACACAAATCCTGGGCCTAATCCAAGGCCTGAACCTAGCTTTAACGCTAATTCTAACCATAACCATATAACTAACCCTAGCTCTAAACCAATCCCTTACTTAAGCAAAACCTTAAACTTAAGGGTAACCTTAGACCTATCCCTAAACTTTAGGCTAACCAAAACACTAACCTTATTAATAGCCCTTACCCTTGCCCTCATTCTAGATCTAACCCTATCCAAAACCCTAACACTAACCCTGACCCTTTTACTGACCTTACCATTAATCCTAGATCTAATCCTAACCATAACCCTAACCAAAAACATACCTTAATCCTATCCCTAGTCCTAATCCTGCACCTAACACTCAGCCTAGCCCTAACCATAGCTCAGAAACTAACCATTACATTAAACATAACCTTAACCTAACCCTAGTTCTAACTCTCACCCTAACCCTAAATCAAGACCAAATTCTAACCATAACCCTATCCCTAAACTTAAGTTTAACTGTATCATTAAACTAAACATAAGCTTTACCTTAATGCTAACCCTAGGCCTAATCTAAAACGTATCACTATCCCCAAACTTATCAATTACCCTAAAACTACCCAAACCCTAGACCTAATCCAATTATTACCCTAACACTAAATCTAATGATAATTCATGCCCTAACCCTAAACTCAAATCTAAACCAAATCCTAACAGTGACACTTACCCTAATAATTTTCCTAGCTCTAAACCTCACTCTTACACTATACCTAACCTTACATTAGACCTAGCCATAAAACTAACCCCAAAACTATCCCTAAGCTTAAATCTAGACCTGATATTAGCTCTAGCCATGATACTATCCCTTACCATAACAAAAACTCTATCCCTTATCCTAGCCTAAACATAACCTTAATTATAACCCTAATCATAACCCTAGGCCTAACTCTAACACTAACCCTAGCCCTAATCTTAGATGTAATTTAGCCCTATCCCTAACCCTAGCTGAAAGAATAACTCTAACTATCACCTTAGTCCTAAATCTAGTTCTAACCCTATACTTTACTGAAACGCTAATCCTCTCCCAAACCATAGGTCTAACACTAGCCCTATTCATAGCCCTAGCAGTAACCCTAGATCAAACCGTAACTCTAAATCTAACCCTAACCCTTAGCTCTAACCTAAACCAACACTAGACCTAACCCTAAGGATAATCCTAAAACTAGCACTAACACTATCCCTAAAACAAAACCAAGTCATAGACCTATCCCTAACCATTAATAAAAACTAGGAACTCACTCCACACTTAGCCACAACTCTAGCCATAATTCGAGTTTTAAGCCAAACCCTAAAATTAACCCTGACCCTGACTCTGAACTTTACACTAACCCTAGCTCTAAACATCACCCTAACCCTATACCTAAACCTAACAATAGACCTATCCCTAACCCTAACACTAAAATTAGCCCTAATTGCAACCCCAGTCCTTACATTAGCCATTACCCTAAACCTAGCCTTAAGTTAACCCAAAACCTAGGCTTATTCCGAGCACTATCCCTAGATTTACCCCTAACCATAACCCTATCACTAATCATAACTATAACCGTAGCTGTAACCCTAGATTTAACCCTAACCCTAACTCTAAGACTAACCCTGTCAATAATCATAACAATAACCCTAGCTGTTCCCCTATCTCTAACCTTATCCATTACCGTAAACCTAACCCTAATCCTAATGCTAAACCTGGGCCTAATTCTAACCGTATACCTAATCCTAACTCTATCCATTACTCTAAACCTAACCTGAAACCTAAACGTAACACTATCCTTTCCCTAATCCTAACTCTAACGCTAATTCGAGCCCTAACATTAAACCTTCACTTATCAAAAACACTAATCGCGATCCTGACCCTAAGAGTACCCTTAGCTCTAAACCTGAACCTAACCATAAACCTAAACATTACACGAGATGAAGCCATACAACTAAACCTAAAACTATTTTTAACCATTAACACTAGACCTGAAATTAACCCCAGCCATAATCCTAGCCCTAAACCTAGGCTTAATCCTAGCCCGAAACATAGCTTGAGCCCTAACCCTAATTCTGTTTTTCACCTTAGCCCTCAACCTTCCTATAACCTCATTCTATACCCAAAAACTAACCATAACCCTAAATCTAGCCCTTACACTCGCCCTAAACCTAGGCTAACACAAAGCCTAGTGCTAATCCTAGCCTTTATTTAATCCTATCCTAACCCTAAACCTAGCCATAAGACTAACTCTAACTCTTGCCCTAGCCCTAGCCCTAGTTGTATCCTTAGCCTTAATCCTAATGCTAGATCTAAGCCTAAGTCTAAATCTAAACCTAAATCTAAATTTAACTGTAACAATAAGCCTAAACCAAACCCTAACACTACCCCTAACCATAATGCTAATCCTAAAAAGTGCTCTATCCCTAGCCCTAGCAGTAAACCAAAACCAAGCCATAGCCCTAATCTTAACCCTTAACCTAAATCAAATCCTAACCTTACAACTAACCCTGAAACTAACTCTAAAACTAACCCTGACCCTAACAATGACCCTAACACTAATCCTAGCTCTAAACATCACCCTAACCTAAAATTAACCCTAAGAGTATATCTAGCCTTAATCTAACCCTCAAACTATCCTCAATCATAACACTAGTTCGTACTTTAGTCATTGTCCTAAACATAGCCCTTAACATAACACAAATTCTACATGAAATCTGAGCCCTAACCCCAGCTTTAACCATAATACTAGCTCTAACCCTAATCCTAACACTAGCCCTAACCCTAACTCTAATCCTATTCCTTACACTAAGCCAAACCCTAACCCAAATGCTAACCATATTCCTAATCCTCATCCTTAGCCTAAATTTAACTCTAACCATAATAATAGTCTTAACCCTAGCCCTCATTCTACCGCTAAACCAAACCCTGACCCTCATCAGACCCTAAAAGTAACCCTAGGTCTAAACCTGACCCAAACCCTAAATAAAACCCTAAAACTAGCCTACCGGTAATCCTATCCCTATACCTAAGCCTAACACTAGACCTAGACAGAAAGTTAATCCTAAATATAGCTATAACTCTAGCCCTAGACCTATACAAAAACCAAGCACTAGCACTAACAATAACCCTTAACCTAAACCTAACACTTACCCTATCCCTAGACCTAAACCTAGTGCTAATTCTGGCTCTAACGCTAACCCTAACCGTATCCCAAAAACTGACCGTAATTCTTTCGTTGAACATTGCTTAAAACATGACACTAACTCAAAACCTAGACCTAACACTAGACCTAGCAATAACACTAACCCTAAATCTAGCCCTAAACATAACCGTAGCACTTTGATTACTCATAGATCTAACCCTAGCCCTAAACCTAACATAAAACCTAGTCCTAATCCTAGGCCTAAAGTTAGTTCTAGGCATAAAACTTAGCCTAACCCTAGCCCTAAACCTAGGCCTAAACTAAGGCTTGCCTTAGACCTAATCCTAGCTCAAAGCCTAACTTTTACTATAAACAGAGCTGTATCTCTAACGTAAACCCTATCCCTAACCTTATCCCTAATACTAACATTAAACCTAGCCTGAACTTTAGCTCTAACCATTAACCTAACAATAAACCTAACCCTTATTAAAACCCCATCCCAAACACTAAACCTAACTCTAACCATAAATGTAAACCTAGACCGTAAAACTAAACCTAACCCTCGCCCTAGCCCTAAACTTAGCTCAAACACTAATCCTTACTGTAACCTAACTATAAACATAACCCTAAAATTAAAACTTACCCTGACCCTAAAACTTACCCTAAATCACACCCTAAACCTTTCCGTAAACCTAGTCCTAATCCTAGAGTTAATCCAAACCATAACCTAGCCCTAACCCTAGCTCTAAACCTATCCATTACACTAAACATTACCCTTACCCTAATGGTAACCCTAACCCGATTGCTAAACCTAATTTATCCATTACCCCACACCTTAGCTGAAACCTAAACTAAACCCTATCCGTTACCCTAATCATAAACCTAACCCTAATGCTAATTCGAGACTTAACCCTAAATTTTTAGCTAAAACAAATGCTAACCCTGACCCTGACCCTGACCCTAATAATAACCCTAGCCCTAAAGCTGACCTTTAACTTAAACCTAACTCTTGCACAGACCTGGCCATAACCTAACTCTAAAAGTATTTTTAACATTAACCCTAGACTTGATATTAGCCCTAGACCTGGTCCTAGACATAACCCTAACAGAAACCCTAGCCCTTAACCTAGCCCTGAACCTAGCCTTAATCTTAAACTGAAACATAACTCTATGCCTAATCCTAATTCTAACCCTCACCCTATCACTAAAGCTAGCTATAACCCCACCCATTCCCTAAAACTTAACTTAAAAACAATGCTAACTCTAACTCTAGCCCAACCCCTTAGTCTAACCCTAACACTAGCACTAGCCTTAATACTAGACATAATGTAGCCCTAACCCCAAAACTAACCCTAGCCCTAATCCTAGCCCTAATTTAGCTTTAACCCTAACCCTAACTCTAGCCCTAATCCTAGCCCTAATTTAGCCCTAAATCTAACACTAAACCTAGTACTAATTTTAGCCCCAATTTATCCCTAAGCCTAGCCACAACCCTAGCCCTAATCCTAGCCCTACTTTAGCCCTAACACTAACCCAAACCCTAAGACTACTAATATGACTAACTCTAATTCTCATCCTAGCCGTATCCCTAGTTCTAACCATATTCATTACCATAACCCTAACCCTCACCCTAACCCTAGCCCTAGTCCTAGCCCTAACCCTAGATCTAACCCTAACTCTAAATCTAACCCTAACCACGAGCCTAAACCTCAGCCTAACACTAGCCCTAACCCTAATACTAATCCATAATCTAGCCGTAACCATAGCCCTAGCCCTCAAACAAAACCAACCTATATCCCTAACCCTTAACCTAAACCAAACTCTAACCGTACAACTACTAGTAACTTTAACCCTAATTCGAGTTCTAACCTTAACCGTAAAACTAACCGTGACTCTGAGACTAACCCTAACAATAACCCTTGCTCTAAACATCACCCTAACCCTAAACCTAACCGTAACACTAGACCAAGCCCTAACCCTAAACCTAAAACTTGCACTAATTGCAACACTAGATCATACATTACCATAGGGATAATCCTAGCCCTAACGCAACACAAAACCAAGCCCTAATCCAAGACTTAACCCTAGCTTTATAACTAACACTAAACCTAACCCTAACCCAGAACATAGCCCTAAACTTTACCTTAACACTAGCCAGAATTCTAAACAACCCTAGGCCTATCACTAGCTCTAACCCTATCCATTACCCTAATTCTAATTGTAAGCCTAGGCCTAACCCTAAACTTATCTCTAACCCTCACCTATTTCATTAACCTAAACCTAACCTGAACCTTAAACCTAACCCTATCATTACCCTAATTCTAACCCTAATGCTAATTCAAGCCCTAATCCTAAACCTTAACCCAACCCAAACNTTATCCCTAACCCTAAAACTAGCCCTAACCCATACCCTAACCCTAGATCTAACCCTAGTTTTTACCCTGTCCATTACCTTAAGCTAAACCCTTAACCTAATGCTAACCCTAGTCCTAAACGTAATCCTTAGCCTCACCCAAACAATAACCCTATTACTAGTCCTAACCCTAAACTTCGTTCTAGCTCTAACCCTAACCCAAACCCAAACCCTTACTTTGACACTTATTCTGACCCTAACACTAACTGCATTTATAAACCTGACCCTAACCAGAAACCGAACCCTAAACCTAACCTGAAACCTAAACCTAACCCTATTATTACAGTAACCCTAACCCTAATGCCAATTCGAGCACTAATCCTAAAATCAAACGTAAACCAAACCTAAATTTTTACATGACCCTAATAATTCCCCTAGCTCTAAACCGGAGCCTTACCCTAAACCTAACCCTTACACTAGACCTACCCAAAAACCTAAGCTTGAAAATATCCCTAACGGTAACCCTTGACATGACATTAGTCCTAGCCATAATCCTAGCCCTAACCCTAAAACAAACCCTAGCTCTTATCTTAGCCCTAAACATAGCCTTAATCATAACTATAACCCTAAACTTGGGCCTAACCCTAACACTAACCCTATCCCTAATCTTAGCCCTAATTTAGCCGTATCCCTAACCTTAATCCTAACCTAGCCCTAAGACTAAGTCTAACACTCACTTTTGCCCTAAAACTATTTCTAACCCTATCCCTTACTGGAACACTAATCCTAGCTCTAACCCTAGGCCTAACCCTAGACCTTTTCTTAGCCCTAGCCCTAACCCTACATCTAACCTTAAATCTAAATCTAACCCTAAACATAAGCCTAAACCAAAATTTAAAACTAGCCCTAACCCTAACCCCAATGCTAATCCTAAAACCAGTCCTAACTGTAGCCCTAGCCCTAATAAAAACCAAGCCATAGCCCTAACACTGACCCTTTACCTAACCCAAACCTTAACCCTACACCTAGCCCTAACCTTAGCCCTAATTTGAGTTTTAAGCCAAAAACTCAAACTAACCCTAAACTTGACCAAACCCTAAATATAGCTCTAAACATCACTCTAACCCTAACACTAAATCTAACACTAGACTTATCCCTAACCCTAACCATAAAACTAGCCTAAATCGTAACCCTAGTACTTATATTACATGTAACCCTAACCACAGCCTTAACTTAACCCAAAATCTAGCCAGAATCTCTGCCCTTACCGTAGCTTTAACCTTAACCATAACCTTAACCATAACACTAGTACTAATTGTAACTATAACACTAGCCATAAGCTTAGCTCTAACCCTATCCATTACCCTAACCCTAACCCTAACCCTAATGCTAACCCTAGGCTTAAACCTAATCCTATCCCTACTCATAACTCTATTCATTACCCTAAACCTAACATGAAACTTAAACCTAACCCTATCTTTAGCCTAATTTTAACCATAACTCTAATTCAAGCCCTAACTTAGAACCTTATCCTAACCCAAACACTAATAATGACCCTCACCGTAAAAATACCCTTAGCTGTAGACCTCACCCTAACCTTAAACCTACCATTACACTAGATGTAGCCATAAACCTAACCCTAAAACTATCTTTAACCATAATGCTGGACTTGAAATTAGCCCTAGCCCTAACCCAAACCATAACCCAAGTTTGAACTCCAATTCTAACACTTGCCCTAGCCCTAAACCTAGCTATTACCCCATCCCTTACCCTAAAACTAACCATAATTCTAAACCTAACCATAAACCATCACCCTAACCCAAGGCTTAACAATAATGTTAAGCCTAGCACTAATCCTAGCCCTAATTTAGTCCTATCCAAACCCTAACTTTAGCCCTAAGATTAATCTTGCCCGAGCCCTATCGCTAGTTCTATCCTTAGCCCTAGCCCTAATCCTAACTCTAAATATAAACCTAATTCTAAAATTGAACTACGCCTAGCCCTAGTCATAAAACAAAACCAAGCTATAGCTCTAACACTAACCCTTATGCTGAACCAAACTCTAAACCTACCATTAGCCCTAATCTTAACTCTAAAACTAACCCTGAACTTGATGCTGACCGTAAAACTAATCCTAGCCCTAAACAGTACCCTAAACTTAAATTAAGCCTAGCACTAGACCTAGCTTTAACCCTAACATTAAAACTAGTCATAATCATAACCTTACCTAGTTCATACATTAGTTGTTGTCCTAACCCTACCGCTAACCCTAACACAAATCCTACCAGTAATCTAAGCCCTAACCCTAGATTTTAACACAAATCTTAATCCTCACACTAGCCCTATCCATAACTCTAGCCATAACCCTTTCCCTTACCCAAAGCCAAACCCTAATGCAAATTCTAACCCTAGTACTAACCCTAATCCTTAGCCCAACTTATACTCTAACCATATTAGTAGTCCTAAATCTAGTCCTAATTTTAGCTCTAACCCTAACCCTAACCCTTATTCTGACCCTAACACTAACCCTGGGTTTAAACCTGACCCTATCCCTAAACCAAATCCTAACACTAGCCCTACCAATAACCCTATATCTATATTTAACCCTAACACTAGCCCTAGACCTAAAGCTAATCCTAAAAATAGCTATAACTCTAGACCTAGATCTGAACAAAAATCTAGCTATAGCCCTCACAATAACCTTAAACTAAACCAAACACTAACCATACGCCTAGACCTAAACCTAGTCTTAGTTCAGGCTATAACCTTAACACTAACCCTATCTCGAACACAGACACTAACCATAACACTTAACCTAGCTCGAAACCTGACCCTAACCCAAAACCTAGATCTAACCCTAGACCTAGCCATAACCCGAACCCTCAGACTAGACCTAAACATAATCCTAGCTCTTACATTACACATAGTTCTAACCTTAGCCCTAAACCTAACATAAAACTTAGCCCTTATCCTAGGCCTAATCTTAGTCCTAAGCATAACCCTAACACTGATCATAGCCCTAACACTAACCCTAACCCTAACCCATTCTTTAGACCGAACCATAGCTCAAGGAAATCACTTTCACAAAAAAAAAAAAAAAAAGAAAAAAAGAAAAAAACCACTAGGCCCATCCTAAAACCTAACCCTATTCCTAGCTCTAATCCTAATTTTAATCCTAGCCCAAAATTTAGTTTTAACCCTATCCATTACCCTTACCCTACCCCTAATTATAACCCTATCCCTAACACTAAACCTAACCTTAAACATATATGTAACCCTAGACCTAACCAAAATCTAACCGTTGCAATAGCCCTAACATTAGCTGAAATATTAAGCCTTACACTAAACCTAATCCTAACAGTAGCCCTAACCCAAACACTAACCCTAACCCTAACTCTACCTCTAATATTATCCATTACCCTAAACTTAAATGTAACCCTAATTGAAACCCTAGCCATAACTCTAACCCTAAAACTAACTCTAATCACAACCCTAGCTCTTACATTACCCATAGTTCTAACCCTAGCCCTAAACCTAACATAAAACCTAGCCCTAATCCTAGACCTAAAGTTAGTCCTAAGCATAACCCTAACTCTAATCATAGCCCTAACACTAACCCTAACCCTAACCCATGTGTTTGACCTAACTCTAGCTCAAGGAAAACCCTTTCACTAAACATAGCACTAGCCCCATCAAAAACCCTAACCATAATCCTAGCTCTAATCCTAACTTTAATCCTAACCCAAACTTTGGCTCTAACCAAATACATTACAATTAAAATAACCCTAATTATAACCCTATCCCTAACACAAAACCTAACCTTAATCATAAATGCAACCCTAGACATAACCCGAATCCTAACCCTTGGAATAGCCCTAACCTTAGCTGAAACATTAAGCATTACATTAAACCTAATCCTAACACCAGACCTAACCCATACCCTAACCCTAACCCTAACCCTACCTCTAATATTATCAATACCCTAAACTTAACCCTAACCTTAATTAAAACCCTAGCCATAACCCTAACCCTAAAACAAACAATAACCTTAAACATAACCCTAGATCTTAACTTAAACCTTACCATCGCCCTAGCGCTAACATTAGCTCAAACACTAATGTTTACTCTAACCTAACCATAACCCTAGCCCTAACCCTAACACTTAACCTAACCCTAATAATTACCCTAAACCAAACCCTAGCCCTTTCCCTAAACCTAACCCTAATCTTAGACTTAATCCAAACCATAATCAAAGCCCTAACCTGAGCTCTTAACCTATCCATTACACTAAACATAACGCTAACCCTAATGTTAATCCTAACCATATGAATAAACCTAACCCATTCTTTACCCTAAACCTTAACTGAAACCTAAACCTAACCATATACATTACCCTAAACCTAAACCTAAATCTACCACTAACTCAAGCCTTAACCATAACCTTTAACCTAAACCAAATGCCAAACCTGACTCTAACCCTAAAAAAAGCCCTAGCTCCAAACCTAACCCTTGCACTAAAAGTAACTCACTAGAACTAGCCATAACCTAATCCTAAAACTGTCCCTAACCATAACCCTAGACCTGACATTAGTCCTAAACCTAGTCCTACCCCTAAACCTAACAGAAACCCTAGCCATCATTCTAGCCCTAAACCTACCTTAATCCTACCTTTAACACTAACCCTAAACCTAATCCTAATTCTAACTTTCATCCTAGACCTAAAGATAACTATAACACCACCCATTACCCTAAACTTAACATTGACCCCAATGCTAATCCTAAACCTAGCCCTACCCCTAGGCCTAAACCTAACACTAAGCCTAGCCTTAATCCTAGCCCTAATTTAGCTGTAAACCTAACCCTAACATGAGCCTGTTACTAAGTCTAAAACTAACTCTCTTCCTAGCTGTATTCCTAGTTCAAACCATATCCCTTCTGGAACACTAAACTAGCCCTAACCCTAGTTCTAGATCTAACCCTAAATCTAAATCTAACCCTAACCCTAATCCTAAACCACATCCTAACACTAGCCCTAACTCTAACACTAATCCAAAATCTACCCCTAACACTAGCCCTAGCCCTAAAACAAAATCGAGCCATAGCACTAACCCTAAACCTTAACTTAAACCAAAACTTATCCCTACACCTAGCTCTAACTTTAGCCCTAAATAGAGTCCTAACCCTAACCCTAAATGTAACCCTTACCTGACTCTAACCCTAACACTAAACCTAGCCCTATATATCACCCTCATCCTAAACCTATGCTTTGCATGCTTCACCATAGGGCTACAATCACAAGGAACAAATAAGAGAGTGCCCATAGAGAACTGATTGAGTTTGTGAAGTTTCAAGCAGCTAACACCAACCCTGTTTGTTATCCAGCTCCATTTCCATTAAAGTTAAGATAAAGTGAGTCTTTAAAACACAAACTGTTCCTGATAGCAAACCATGAACTGAGAAGGTCCAAACATGGTGAATATAGTAAGGCTAGGTAAAAGATGATTCCTTCCTGGTATCAAATAAATCTGAACAAAACTAACTCTAAACCCAACACTAATTCTAACCTTAGCCCTAAACCTAACCCTAACCCTAACCTCTTTAGAGAACCTTTGATCATAGAAGACCCAAACTTGGAGTGCCTAGTAGGGCAAGGTCAGAGATGAATCTTTCCAGGTATAAAAACATCTGACAAAATAATTGGGGGAGGTGTTTCAGTATATGCCTATTTCCCATGTTTTTTCCTAAAGTGCTCTTGGATAATGTTCTTTTCATTGCCATGGCTTTGGAAAAATTTCACTAGGAAGAAGCCAGAGAGTGCCCATAGAGAACTGATTGAGTGTGTGAAATTTCAAGCAGCTAGCACGATGCCTGTTTGATTACAAGCTCCATTTCCATTTACTCACATAGGACTACTTGAAGTGAAACTTTAAAATACAAACTCTTCCTGACAGTGAACAATTGAAATTAGAAGGCCCAAAACTGGGGAACATAATAAGGCTAGGAAAAAGAGAAATCCTGCCCAGTATCAAATAAATTTGTACAAAAATAAGTCTAACCCTAACACTAGTTCTAAATCTAGTCCTAAATCTAACACTAAACCTAAACCTATCCTGTTTATAGAGCTTTGATCATACAAGTCCCAAACGTGGGGAACCCAGTGCAGCAAGCTAGCAGATGAATCTTCTGCAGTATCAAACAATTCTGACGAAATAATTGGGGGGAGGTAGCTCAAGACATGAATATTTCCCTGATTCCTCATAAAGTGCTCTTGGATAAAGTTGTTTTTTCATGCTTGTGCTTAGAGCTACTTTTACAAGAAGAAACCACAGAGTGCCCACAGAG
Organism: Marmota marmota marmota; assembly: GCF_001458135.2. NCBI lineage: Eukaryota > Metazoa > Chordata > Mammalia > Rodentia > Sciuridae > Marmota > Marmota marmota. The sequence goes on along the minus strand of NW_026005697.1, from coordinate 71,064 downwards.
AACAGATTGAGTGAGTGAAGTTTTAATCAGCTAGCACAAACCCTGTTTGATTTCTAGTTCCATTTCCATTCATCTGCACAGATTCAAATGAAGTGAAAACTTAAAACTCAAACTGTTCCTGACAGTGAACCTTGAAAAAAGAAGGCCAAAAACAGGTGAACATAGTAAGGCTAGGTAAAAGATGACTCCTGCCCAATATCAAAGAAATTTGAACAAAACTAAATGTAACCCTAACACTCGCTCTAATATTAGCCCTAACCCTAACCCTAAAACTAACCCTAACCTGTTTAGAGAACCTTTGTTCATAGAAGTACCAAACTTTATGAGGTTAGTGGAGGAAGCTAACAGATGAATCCTGCATGCTTCTGCTTAGAGCTACTTTCACAAAGAATAAACTAGAGAATACCCATAGAGAACTGATTGAGGGTGTGGGTTTGATGTAGCAAGCACCAACCCTGTTTGATTTCCAGTTTCGTTTCCATTTACCCACATAGGTCAAAATAAAGTGAAAACTTAAAATACAAACTGTTCCAGACAGCTAACACTTGACCCAAGAGGAACAAACCTATGGAATAGAGTAAGGCTATGTAAAATCTGAATCCTGCCCAGTATCAAAGAAATTTGAACAAAACTAAATCTAATAAAACACTTGCTGTAAACCTAGCCCTAACCTATTTCTAAACTTAACCTAACCTGTTTAGAAAACCATTGATCCTAGTAGTCCCCGAATAAAGGAGCCTAGTGGGGAAAGCTAACAGATAAATCCTGCACAGTATCAAAGAAATCTGACCGAGAAATTGGGGGAGGTATTTAAGTACATTTATATTTCCTTTTTTTCTCCTAATGTGCTCTTGGTTAAATTATATTTTCATGCTGCAGTTTATGGTACTTTCACAAGGAAAAAAACAAGAGTGTGCTCACAGAGAGCTTATTGAGTGTGTGAAGTTTCAATCAGCTAGAACTAACCCTGTTTCATTTACAGCTCCATTTTCATTCACATCTATAGACCATAATAAAGTGAAACGTAAAAATTCAAACTGTTCCTGACAGTGAACTGGCAAACCTTGAAGTCCCCAAATTGTGGATCCTACTAAGGCTAGGAAAAGAATGAATCCTGCACAGTATCAAAGCAATCAAGAAAAAAAAGTTGAAGCTTCCTCCTAAAGTGCTCACAGATAAAGTTGTTTCTTTCTACTTCAGCTTTGGGCTACTTCCACAAGAAACAAACGAGAGAATGTGCACTGAGAACTGATTCAGTGTGTGAAGTTTCAAGCAGCTAGCACAAACTCTGTTTGAGTTCCAGCTCCATTTTCATTCACTTCTATAGGGCAAAATGAAATGAAACATGAAAATTAAAACTGCTCCTGAGAGCAACTCCTTTTACCTAGGAGGCCCAAACATGGGGATTATACTAAGAATAGGAAAAAAATGAATCCTGCCCCGTATCAAAAAAGTTGAAAAAAAACTAACTCTCACCCTAACACTAGCTCTAAACCTTGCCCTAACTATAACTGTAACAGCAACCCTAACCTGTTAAATGAACCTTTGATCATAAAAGTTTCAAACTTGGGGAGACTAGTGGGACAAGCTTACAGATGAATTCTGCACAGTATCAAAAAAAAAATCTGACCAAATAATTGGGGGTGGTATTTTACTACATGCATATTGTTCTGTTTTCTCCTAAAGTGATCATGGATAAATTAGTTTTGCATGCTTCATCTTACAGCTACTTTCACAAGGAAAAAATACAGAGAGTGCTCAAAGAAAACTGATTGAGTATGTGAAGTTTCAAACAGCTAGCACCAACCCTCTTATTTCTAACTCCATTTGCATTTTCCCATGTAGGTCAAAATGGAGTGCAACATTAAAAACAAACTATTCCCAACAGTGAACTATTGAATAAAGAAAGCCCAAAACTGGGACACATAATAAGGCTAGGTAAAAGATGAATCCTTCCCAGTATCAAAGAATTTCTAACAACAACAACAACAAAAAACTCTAACACTAACACTATCTCTAAAACTAGCCATAACCCTAATCCTAAAACTAACTCTAACCTGTTTAGAAAATGATTGATCCTAGATGGCCCAAACGTGGGGAGCTTACTGGGGCAAGATAACAAATGAATCCTGTGCATCATCTAAGATATCTGAGCAAATAATTGGGGGAGATATTTCACTACATGCCTATTTTATTGTTTTCCCACAAAGTACTCACAGATAAAGTTGCTTAACATGCTTCAGCATAGGTTTATATTCACAAGGATCAAACCAGAGAGTGCACACAGAGAAATGACTGATTGTGAGTTGTTTCAATCAGCTAGCACAAACCCTCTTTGATTTTGAGCTCCATTTCCCTTTACCATATAGGTCAAAATGAAGTGAAACTTCAAAACACAAACTTTAACTGTCAGTGAACCATTGAACTGAGAAGGCCCAAATCTGGAGAACATAGTAAGGCTAGGTAAAAGATGAATTTTGCTCAGTATTAAGAAAATTTGAAAAAAAAATAACTATCTCTAAACCTAACACTAGGTCTAAACCTAGCCCTAACTCTAACTGTAATCTTAACCCTAACCTGTATAGATAACCTTTGATCATAGAAGTTGTGAAGCTTAGTGGGGCAAGCTAAGAGATGAAAAGTGCAAAGTATCCAAGAAATCTGACCAAATAATTGCGGGAAGTAGTTCATTACATGCTTATTTCCCTGTTGTCTCTTAAAGTGCTCTCGGATAAAGTTGTTTTTGCATTCTTCTCCTTTGGCCAATATTCAATAGAAAGAAAGCAGAGAGTTCTCACAGAGAACTAATTGAGTGTGTGACATATCAAGCAGCTAGTACAAACCCTGTTTGATTTCCAGCTCATTGTCATTCACACCTATAGACCATAATGAAGTGACACCTTAAAATTCAAATTGTTCATTGAAAGTGAACTGTTGAAATTAAAGGCCCCAAATTGGGGATCCTATTAAGGCTAGGTATAGGATGAATCCTATACAGTATCAAAGTAATTCGACCAAAAAAATTAAATATTGCTCCTAAAGCAGTCACAGATGAAGCTATTTCTTTCTATTTCAGCATAGGGTTACTTCCACAAGAAACAAACCAGAAAATGTACACTGAGAACTGATTGAGTGTTTGAAGTTTCAAGCACACATTTAAACCAACTCTGTTTGATTTCAAGCTCTATTTTCATTCATCCATACAGGTCAAAATGAAGTGAAAACTTAAAATACAAACTGTTCCTAACAGCAAACCACTGAACCCAGAAGGTCCAAACCTGGGGAGAATAGTAAGGCAAGGGAAAAGATGAATCCAGCCCAGTATCAAAGAAATCTGAAAAAAAAATTACTCTAACACTAGCTCTAAAACTAACCCTAACTGTAACCATGACCCTAACACTTACCTGTATAGAAAACCATTGATAATACATGTCCCAAACTTGGGGAGCCCAGTGGGGAAAGTTAAAGATGAATACTGCATAGTATCAAAGAAATCTGATGAAATCATTTGGAGTCCTATTTCAATACATACATATTTCTGTGTTTTCTCCTTAAGGGCTCTCAGATACAGTTGCTTTTGAATGCTTCAGCTTTGGCCTACCTTCAAAAGAAAGAAACCAGAAAGTACCCACTGAGAACTGATTTGTGAAGTTTCAAGCACCTCCTACAAACCGTGTTTGATTTCCAGATAAATTTTCATTGACATAAATAAGCCATAATGAAGGAAAATTTTAAAATACAAACTGTTCCTGACTGCGAACCATGAACCGAGAAGGCCCAAACCTGTAGAGCATAGAAAGACTAAGTGAAAAATGAATCTTTCCCAATATCATAGAAATTTGAAGAAAACTAGGGCCACACTTGAGCTCTCTGTGCAGATGGAAGGCTCAGCTGTGTGGTTGCTCCCGGCTCAGTCAGAAGTCTGACATCTAGGCTGCACATATGCTCTCAGCTCAGATGGTAGTCTCAGCAGCTTGTGAGCTCTTGGCACAGATGGAAGTCTTGGCTCCTGGTTCGCTCTCTGCTCAGACGGAAGTCTCAGCCGTGCAGGCGCTCTCTGCGCAGAGGTTATGTAGCACAGAACACAAAGGCTTTGCTTGTGGGAAACCAGATCAAGCTCTGTACAAGGCCAAAGTCACCCCAGAACCACCCACCTCACCAAACACCCTACACAGGTAACAGATGGAATCCATCTTGGAAAAACTTACTCACCATCTATCGGTGGCTGTGGATACCAACTCAGTTCTGCAGCTTCTCAGGTACCAGTTTTCCAACTCCCCTACCTCCAGCTGTGATAACTCAAGATTTTTCCCACAAGATTTTTTTGGAGGGTGTAGCTGTCAATGCAGAACAGCAACTGTACAGGTACCTGGTTTCCAACTCAGAAACTAAGAGTAGGGAGGCTCCAGGTAGAAGGTCAAGCCCTCTCAAACTAGCTACCTCCACCACCCTTAGCACAGAGACTCAATCTAGGAATAGACAACTCCACCTACTGGAAGAAAACAGAGTTCTGAGAGACTTTTCTTTTCTCACTCTTCTCATCTATTCTCCTCTACCCTTCCCCCTCTGGCCCTCACAATCTCAACCTATGTGAAACTAAGAGCTTTGCATGAAATTGAACTTTAAGAACTGAATCACCAGAATAGTTTAATATAGATAAATTGCATAGGCCCACCTCACCCCCCTTTATTTTATCTTATTTTCATTCTCCCTCTCTTTCTTTCTTTCCTTGTTTTTTTTTCCTTTTGTCTTCCTCCCTCTATCCAACTTTCAACCTCGAAACTTTTACTATTTATACATAGGGTAATTTTACGAATACAGTTAAGGAATTTGAATTTATACATTCTTCCATAAATTACCGCTTTATATTTTCCTCCAATTTGCTAAAATAGATTAATCTTATATCCTCACTCCTTTCCCAATTAACATTGCATCCTACCCTTACCATCTGTTCTCTATATACCATCAGAAATGGTATGCCTTTTATGAAACTAATGACTATATTCTATATAAAAATTGAAGCCAACATCTGTAGACATAGAATCTAAATATAAATGTATTTATAATGATTAGGCTTAGGCTTCGGGTTAGGGTTAGATTTAGAGTTAGGATTTGATCTATGGTTAGGGCTAGGAAGAAGGATAGGGCAAGGGTAAGGACTAGGGTTAGGGCTAGGGTTAGGGTTATGATAAGGGATAGGGTTAGAACTAGTGATAGGCTAGTGTGAAAGTTAGAGTTAGTCATAGGGCTAGGACTAGGTTTATGTTACCTTTAGGGTTAAAGCTAGGGTAGGTCTTGGATTAGGGCCAGGTTTTGTGATAGGTTAGGGCTACAGCTAATGTAAGAACTTGTTATGATTCAGGCTAGTTTTAGGGTTAATGTTAGGGCTAGGTATAGTTTTAGGGTTAGGTTTAGGGTTTGGGTGGTGTTTAGAGCTAGGGTTACTCTTAGTGTCAGGGTCAGTGTTCAGGTAAGTGTTATGGTTACAATTAAAGCCAGAATTAGGTCTAGGGGAAGAGTTAGTGTTTGGCTTATGCTAAGGGTTATTGTAATGCTATGTCTAGGTTTTTCGTTAGGTCTAGGGTTCGAGTTATGGCTAAATTTAGAATTATGTTTTTGTCTAGGGCTAGTGTTAGGTTTAGGATTAGGTATAAGGTTACCGGAAGGGCTACTGTTAGGGTTCAGTTTAGGGTTAGGTTCAGGTTTAGACCTACAATTAGTGTCAGGGTCAGAATAAGGGTCAGGGTTAGGGTTAGGGTTTGGGTTTGGTTATTGCTAGAATGAGTGCGAGGATTAGAACTAGTAATAGGGTTATGGTTTGTGTTAGGTTAAGGATTAGGGTTAGCATTAGGGTTAGGGTTTGGCTTATGGTAAGGGATAGAGTTAGAGCTAGATTTAGGGCTTGGATTAGGGCAAGGAATAGGGTTAAATCTAAGTTTAGGGCTCGGATTAGGGCTAGATTTTTGTTAGATTTAGGGCTAGGCAATGGCTAATGTAAGAATTAGGATTACTATTAGGGTGAATTTTTGGGTCATGGTTAGGGGTTAAACCTCTAGTGTTAAGATTAGATTCAAGAATTGGGTGATATTTAGAGCGAGTGTTAGTTTTAGGTTAATAGTCAGGGTCAGAGTTAGTTTTAGAGTTAGGTTTATGACTCAAAATAAGGCTAGGTTTACTGTAAGGGTTTGGTGTAACGTTAAGGTGGTGTTTAGAGCTAGGGTGAATGTTAAGATATGAGTCAGAGTCATGGTTAGTATAAGGTTAAGGTTAGGACTCGAATTAAGGCTAGGGTTAGGCATGGGTGTAGTATTAGGATTTGGTTTAAGTTAAGGTTTAGTGTTAGGGCTATTACTCGGTTTTGTTTTACTGCTAGAGTTAGGGTTAGGGCTAGTTTCATGATTAGTGTTAGGTTTAGTGCTAGTGTTAATGTTAGGCTTAGGCTTAGGTTTAGTGTTAGAGTTAGAGTTAGAGAAGGTCTAGGGTTACGACTAGGAATATTGATTAGGCAAGTGTTAAGTCTAGGTTTATGGCTATGTTTATGGCTAGGGTTAGGGTTAAGTTAAGGGATAGGTTTAGAACTAGGGATATGGCTTGTGTGAGAGTTAGGGTTAGTCTTAGGGCTATGGTTAGCATTAGAGTAAGGTTTAGATTTAAATTAGGGCTAGGATTAGGACTAGGGTTAGTGTTCAGCTTAGGTCTAGTGATATTGTTAGGGTTAGGATTAAGTTTAGGGTAAGGGATTATGTTATGGCTAGGTTTAGTGGGAGGGTGAGTGTTAGAATTAGGTTAGGGCTATGGTTAAGATTATGGTTATGATTAGGGCTAGGTTTAGGGCTAGGATGAGGGCTTGGGTTTGTTTTAAGTTTAGATCTAGGATTAGGGCTAGGGCTTATATTAGGTCTTGGGTTATGTTTAAAGATAGTTTTAATGTTAGGTTTATGGCTACATTTAGTGTAAGGGTTAGTTTTCGGGTTAGGGTCAGGTTTAGAGCTAGGAGTATTTTTACAGTCAGGGTATGGGTTAGGATTTGGAATAGGTTGAATTTTAAAGTTAATGCTCAAATTAGCATTAGGGTTAGTGTTCGGTTAATGATAGGGTGATGTTTAGAGTCTAGGTTTGGATTAGGGTAATGGATAGGGTTAGGATTAGGAATAGGGTTAGGTTTAAGACTAGGTATAGCATTAAAGTTAGGGTTATGTTTACGACAATGGATAGGGTTAGAGCTAGGGTTAGGGTTAGGGTTATATTTATGATTAGGGCTAGTGTTAGGGTTAGAATTAGGGTTAAAACTTGGGTAATGGCTCAGATTAGGTCTAGGTTTTGTGTTAAGTTCGTGCTACAGTTAGGGTTATGGCTAATGTAAGTTCCAGGGTTATGTTTATGGCTAAATTTAAGTTTACGGTTAAAGCTATGTCTAGTGTTATGTTTAGGTTTAGGGTTAGGGTTATGTTTAGAGCTAGGGTTAGTGTTATGATCAGAGTCAGGGTCAGGGTTAGTTGTAGGGTTTGGATTAAAACTCAAATTAGGGCTAGGGTAAGGATAAGGGTTTGGTTTTGGTTAAGGGTTAAGTTTAGGGCTATGTTTCAGTTTTGTTTTAGGGCTAGGGCTAGGGCTAGGGCTAGTTTTAATATTAGCATTAGGGTTAGGGCTAGTGTGAGTGTTACAGTTAGTGATAGGGCTAAAATTAGATTTAGGGTTTGGGACATGGTTAAATTAGGGCTAGGATTAGGGCTATGGTTAGTGTTTAGCTTAGGCCTAGCGATAGGGATATGGTTAGGTTTAAGTTTAGGATAAAGAATGGTTTTATAGCTAGGTTTAGACATAGGGTGAAGGTTAGAGTAAGGTTAGAGCTAGGGTTGGAGTTAGGGTTATGATTAAGGCTAGTTTTAGGGCTATTATGAGGCCACAGGTTATACTTACGTTTAGGTTTAGGGTACGTTTTAGGGTTTGAGCTAGGATTTTTGCTATGGCTAAGATGAATTTTTGGTTTGGTCTTGGGTTAAGATCATTGTTAGTGTAATGGTTAGGGCTAGGGTTATCATTAGGTGTAGGGTAATAAGTTTATATGTCAGGTTAAAGATAGGTTTATGTTTAGGTTTGTGGTAGGTTTAGGTTTAGGATTAGGGTTAGCATTTGAGCTAGCTTAGGTTTATGGTTAGTGTTAGGTTCACTGTTATTTCTATGGTTAGATTTATGTTTAGGGTTAGGGTAGGTTTAGCTTTAGGTCTAGTGTTATCATTAGGGTTAAGCTTAGGGTTAGAGTAATGTGTAGGGTTCAAGTTAGGGTTAGGGCTTGGGTTAAGGTTAGGATTAGGGCTGGGGTTAGGTTTAGGTTTAGACCTTGGGTTAGTGTTAGTTTTAGATTAAGTGTAAGGGTTAAGGATTGAGCTACATTTAGGGCTAGCATGAGGGTTAGGTTTACAGTCTGGGCTAGGGTAGTTTTACGGTTAGGTTTAGGGCTAGGGTTAGCATTAATTTTAGGGTTATTTTTAGTATAATGGATAGAATTAGAGCTAGGGTTTGGGCTATGATTACAGTTAGGATTAGGGCTAGAGTTAGGGTGAGGTTTAGGGTTCAGGGTAGGATTATTTTAGGGTAAGGTTTAGTGTTTGAGCTAGGGTTAGGGCTAGAATGAGGTTTAGTGTTATGGATAGGGCTACATTTAGGGTTAGAGTTATGCTTAGGATCAGGTTTATTGCTGTATTTAGGCCTAGGATTTGTGTGAGGTTTAGGGCTACTGTTAGGTATACGGGTAATTTAAGAGCTAGAGTTATGGTTATGGCTATATTTAGAGTTCGTCTAGTGTTAGGGTTAGTTTTTGGGTTAGGATAATTTTTAGAGCTAGGGTTTTTGTTAGGGTAAATGTCAGGTTTCAGGATAGGTTTAGGTTCGGGGTTAGGTTCAGAATAAAGACTAGGGTTAGGTCTAGGGGTAGAGTTAGTGTTTGGTTTAAGTTAAGGGTTATTGTTAGTGCTAGGGCTAGGGTTATGACTATATTTAGGATTAGGTTTAGGTCTAGGGGTAGTGTTATTGTTTGGTTTATGTTTAGGGTTAATGGCATGGCTAGTGTTAGTTATCAGATAAGTGTTAGGGTCAGGTTTAAACCTAGATTTAGTGTTAGGGTCAAAATAAGGGTCAGGGTTAGAGTTAGGGTTTGAGTTAAGTTTAGAGCTAGAATGAGGGTTATGATTAGGAAGAGTAATAAAGTTAGGATTTTTGGTAGGCATAGAATTAGGGTTAGGACTAGGTTAGCAATAGGGTGAGGGTTTGACTAAGGGTAAGAAATAGAGCTAGGATTAGGACTAGGGATAGGGTAAGGGTTAGGGACAGGGTTAGGTTAGGGTTAAAGTTAGGGTTAAAGCTAGGTTTAGGCCTTTGATTAGGGCTAGGTTTTGTGTTAGGTTTAGGGCTATGGCTAATTTAAGAACTGCCATTACAATTAGGACTAGTTTTAGGGTTAGGTTTAGGTCGAGGTCTATTGTTAGGATTAGTTTTAGGTATAGGTTGATGTATAGAGCTAGAGTTAGTGTTAAGGTCAGAGTCAGGGTTAGTATTAGTTGTAGGGTTAGGGTTAGGGCTATCTGTAGGGTTAGTGTTTTGTTTAGGTTAAGGGTTATGGTCAGTGAAATGGCTCGGTTTTGCTTGAGAGCTAGGGCTTTGTTTAGGTCTAGTTTTCAAATTAGCATTAGGGTTACAGCTAGTGTGAAGATGTGGTTAAGGCTTAAGGTTAGGGTTAGATTTAGAGTTAGGGTTAGATCTAGATTTAGGTCTACAGCTAAGGTTAGGGCTAGGATTAGGGCTAGGGTTTGACTTATCATATGGGATAGTGTTAGATCTAGTGATAGGGCTAAGGTGAGAATTAGAATTAGTGTTAGGATTACATTTAGGGCTAGAATTAGGGCTTAATTAGAGCTAGAATTAGAGCTAGGGTTAGTATTAAGGCTAAGTGTAGGTTTATGGCTAAGATTATGGTTATGGATATGATTAGGTATGATGTTATAGCTAGCTTTAAAACTAGGGCGAGGGTTAAAATTAGGTTTAGGTCTATGGTTAGGGTTAGGTTTAGGATTAAGGCTAAGATTAGGCATAGGATTAGGGTTAAAGTTTGTTTAAGGGTTAGGGCTTCATTAGGGCTACGGCTAATGTCAGGTCTAGGGTTATGGTTAGAGATAGTTTTAGGGTTAAGATTATTAGGTTTAGGATTAGGTTTATGGATATGTTTTGGTTTAGGGTTCAGGTTAGGTTTTGGGTAATGTAAAAGTTTAAGGTTAGGAATAGGTTTAGGGTTATCCTAGTGTTAGCATTAGGGTTAAGATTAGGATTAGGGTAGTGGATAGGGTTACATCTCGGGTTAGGTCTAGGTTTATGGTTGGGATTAAGGCTAGGGTTAGGGTTAGGTTTTGGGTTATGTCAGGGGTTAGGGTTAGGGTTAGGTTTAGGGTAAGGGTTAGGGCTAGAATTAGGGTTATCTTTAGGGTTAAAGGTAGTCTTGCGGCTCCAATTAGGGATAGGTTTTGGGTTATGTTAGGGCTAGGTTTAGGACTACAGCCAATGTAAGAACTCGGGTTATGATTAGAACTAGTTTTAAGGTTAGGGTTAGGGTTAGGGTTATGTCTAGGATTAGGTTTAGATTTAGTTTTTGAGTGATGTTTAGAGCTATGGTTAGTGTTAAGGTCAGAGTCAGGGTCAGGGTTCGTTTTAGGGTTAGGGATAGGACTCGAATTATGGCTAGGTTTAGGGATAGGTGTAGGCTTAGGTTTTGGTTTATGTTAACAGTTAGGGTTATGGCTATGGCTCGGTTGTTTTGTAGGGCTAGGTCTAGGGTAGGGCTAGTTTTAAGACAAGCATTAGTGTTACAGCTTGTGTTAGTGAGAGGTTTAGCTTAGGGTCAGGGTTAGATTTAGTGTTAGGGTTTGATATAGGATTAAAGTTAGAGCTAGAGGTAGGGCAAATGTAAAGGCAAGTGATAGGATTATGGTAAGGGATAAGGTTAGAACTAGAAATAGGACTAGGGTGAGAGTTAGAGTTAGTCTTAAGGCTAGGTTTAGGTTAGGTTTAAGGCTAAATTAGGGCTTGGATTGGGTCTAGTGTTTGCATTAGGGTTAGGCCTAGTTTAGACTTAGGTTTAGGTTTAGGGATAGGGTTAGCTTTAGGGGAAGGGATAGGGTTTGAGCTAGTTTTAGGGATAGGTCAAAGGTTAGAATTTCAGATAGGGCTAGGGTTATGGTTTGATTTATTAATAATGCTTGGTTTAAGGCTAGGATGAGGGCTAGGATTTAACTTAGGGTTAGGTTTAGGGTAAGAGTTAGGGTTTGAGCAAGGTTAGCTCTATGGCAAGGTTTAGGTTTATGGTTATGTCTAGTGTTAGTGTTAGGGTAGATTTAGGGTAAGGGCTAGGGTTATCATCAGAGTTAGGGTTAGGGTTTGGGTTATGGGTAGGGTTAGAGCTATGTAAGGGCTAGGGTTATTATTAAGGTTAGGGTTAGAGTTAGGTTAATATGTAGGCTTAAAACTATTGTTAGGGATAGGGTTAAGGTTAGGATTAGGGCTAGGGTTAAATTTAGGTTTAGGTTTAGGCCATGGGTTAGTGTTAGAGTTAGGTTAAGTTTAATTGTTAGGGATTGAGCTAGTGTTTGGACTAGGACGAGGATTAGGTTTAGAGTCAGTGTGAGGGTAAGGGATAGGGTTAGCATTAGAGGTAGGGTTAGAGTTAGGGTAATGGATAGAGTTAGAGGTAGGTTTTGGCCTATGGTGATGGCTTGTTTCAGGGTTAGTGATATGGCTAGGTCGAGTGTTAGGGTAATTTTTTTTTTTTTTAGGATAAGTTTTAGAGCTAGTGTTTGTGTTAGGATAAGGGTCAGTGTTCGGTTTAGGGTTAGGTTTATTGTTAGGGCGAGCATTAGGTCTATGGTTTGGTCTAGGGGTAGGGTTAGTGTTTGGGTTAGGTTAAGGGTTATTATTAGGGCTAGGACTAAGTTTTTGTTTACAGATAGGCCTAGATTATCATTAGATAAAAAACTAAGTGTAGGTCTAGGTCTATTGTTAGGGGAAGGTTACGTTTTAGGGTTATAGGTAGTGCTAATGTTAGGGGTCAGTTTAGGGTTAGGGTCAGGTTTAGACCTACGGTTAGTGTTAGGGTCAGAATAAGGGTCAGGGTTAGGTTTAGGGTTTGGGATAGTGAAAGAGCTAGATTGAGGTTTAGGCTTAGAACTAGTAATTTAGTTAGTTTTTGGGTTAGGATTAGAATTAGTTTTAGGACTAGGGTAGGTTTAAGGTTAGAGTTTGGCTTAGGGTAAGGAATAGGGTTAGCGCTAGTGTTAGGGCTATGGTTCGTGTTAGGGTTAGGGCTGGTGTTAGGTTTAGGTTTAGGGTTAAAGCTAGGTTTAGTGCTTGGATTAGGCCTAGCCTACATTTTGTGTTAGCTTTAGGGCTATGGCTAATGTAAGAACTAGTGTTAAAATTAGGGCTAGTTTTAGGGTTAATGTTACGTCTAGGTTTAGTGTATTGTTAGGTTTAGGGTTAGGGTTATGTTTAGGGTAATGGATAGGTAGGGTAACGAATGTGTTAAGGTTAGGCCGAGGGTTAGGATTAGGTTTAGGATTAGGTATTGGGTTGGGGTAATATATAGGGTAAGAGCTAGGGTTAGGGCTAGGTTTATGGTTAGTGTTAGTATTAGGATTAGTGTTAGGTTTAGGGTTAGTGCAAGGATTTAACTTAGGGTTAGGGTTAGGGTAAGAGTTAGGACTTGGTTTAGGTTAAGAGTTAGGGTTAAAACTAGGGTTGGGGCTCACATTAGATTTGGGGTGAAATTCGGGCTAGTGTTAGGGATATAGCTAATGTAAGAACTATGGTTATGATTTGGGCTAATTTTACGGTTATGGTTAGGGCTAAGTCTAGTTTTATGGTTAGGTTTAAATTCAGGATGATGTCTTGAGCTAGGGTTAGTGTTAGGTTCAGAATCAGGGTCAGGGTTACTTTTAGGGTTGGGGATGGGACTCGAATTAGGGGTAGGCTTAGGGCTAGATGTAGGTTTAGGGTTTGCTTTAGGTTAAAAGTTAGGTTTAGTGCTATGGCTCCTTATGTTTTAGGGCTAAGGATAAAGTTAAGGGTAGTTTTACAATTAATGTTAGTGTTATTGCTAGTGATAGGGTGACTTTAGGCTTAGGAGTATTTTTAGAGTTATGGTAAATTCTAGGGTTAGGCTCTGGCTAGGGTTAGGGATAAGGTTAGGTCTAGTGTTTGGGTTACATTAAGGTATAGGGTTAGAACTAGGAATACAGCTTGGGTGATAGTTAGAGTTGTCTTAAGGCTAGGGTTAGGGTTAAGATTAGGGCTAAATTAGGGCTAGGAATATATCTAGGATTGGTGTTATGGTTAGGCCTAGTGTTAGTGCTATGATTCAGATTAGGTTTAGGTTTAGGTTTAGGGGAAGAGATGGGGTTATAGCTAGGTATAGGGCTAGGGCGATTATTAGAATTAGGTTTAGGTCTAGGGTTAGGTTTGTGTAGGAATTCAGGCTATATTTTGGGTTAGGATGAGTGCTAGGGTTTGTGGTAGGGTTAGAGCAAGTTTTAGGCATAGGGATAATGTAAGGTTTAGGGTTACAGCTAGGGATAGTTATAGGGTTAGGTTCATGGCTAAGTCTAATATTAGGTTTAGGGTAAGGCCCATGTTAAGAGTAAGGTGTATTTTTTGGGTCAGGGTAAGATTTCCGGTTTGTGTTATATTAATTATTAGAGTTTTGGCTCAAATTAGCATTAGGGTAGAATTAGGGTTACGTTTATGGATAGGTTTAGGTTTAGGATTCAGGTTAAGATTAGAGTAATTGGTAGGGTTAGGGTTAGTGATATGGTTAGAGTTAGGCCTAGGGTTAGCATTTGGGTTAGGGTTATTGTTAGGGTAATGAATAGCATTAGAGCTAGGGTTAGGGCTAATGTTTTGGATAGGATTAGTGCTAGAGTTATGGTTAGGGCTAGGGCTAGGTTTAGGGTTTTGGTTAGGTTTAGGGTACAGGTTAGGTTTTGAGCTAGGGTTAGTGCTAGGGTGAGGGTTAGGTTAAGGATTATCTAGGGTTAGATTTACGGTTAAGGCTGGGTTAGTGTTAGGGTTACGGCTAAGGTTATATTTAGAGTTAGGTTAATGGGTATGGTTAGATGTCGGGTTAGGTTTAGGGGTAGTTTTATTTTAGGATTAGTCTTAAGTTTAGGGCTAAGATTATCATTTGAATTAGGGTAATGGATAGGGTTAGATGTCAGGCTAGGGTTAGGGGTAGTTTTAGGTTTAGGGTTAGTGTTAGTGTAAGGGTTAGGTTTTTATCTATGGTTAAGGCTATGATGAGAGTCAGGTGTTGGGGATGCAAACGAAGTCAAGATATCGCCTGTCCCTTTGCCAGGAGGAGTGGTTTGTGAGGCAATGCCACCCAGCCATTAAGATGATGGGGATTCCTTATTGGCTGATTGCTGTATCTGGATGATGCTAATTGAGTCAAGCTTTGCGTAATCAGTTGGTTATATATACTTCTGTTGTTCCATAATAAAGCAGTTGCCGTTTTAACCTTCAAGTTGCTTGTCACCTCCCAGTTACTTTGCCCAGCCAGACTTCAGCAGTTAGGTTTAAGGTTAGGTCTAGGATTAGATTTACAATTAGGATTAGAGCTAGGGTTATCATTAAGGTAAAGGTTCCGTTTAGGGCAATGGATAATTTTAGAGATAGTATTAGGGCTAGTGTTAACATTATGATTAGGCCTAGGATTAGAATTAGGTTTAGGGATAGGGCTAGCGTTATGTTTTGGGTTAAGTTTTGGGTTTTATCTAGTTTTAGGTCTAAGGCGAGGATTAGGGTTAGCATGAGCATTAGGCTTAGGGTAATGGATAAGGTTAGGTTAGGGTTAGGTTTACGCTTTGGGCTAGATTTAGGCCTAGGATTAGGGCTAGGTTTTGTGTTAGGTTTAGAGCTAATTTTAGTGTTATGGTAATGTAAGGGTTACGTTTACAGTTATGGCTAGGTCTAGTGTTAGGTTTAGGTTTAAGTTAGGGTCAGTTTTATAGCAAGGTTTAATGTTAGTGTCAGGGTCTGTGTTTGGATTAGGGTAAGGGTTAGGGCTAGAGCCAGAATTAAGATTGGTTAGGTCTAGAGGTAAGGTTAGTGTTTGGCTTAGGTTAAGGGTTATCATTAGAGCTAGGGCTAGTTTTTTTGTTTAGGTCTTGGTTAAAGATATGCCTAGATTTAGGATTAGGTTTAATCTATGGCTAGTGTTAGGGTTAGGTTTAGGTTCAGTGTCAGGATAAGAGTCAGGGTTAGAGTTAAAATTTGGGTTATGATTATAACAAGAATGAGGGCTAGGGTTAGGACTAGTAATAGGTTTAGGGTTTAGGTAAGACTAAGGATTACTTTTAGGACTAGGGTTAGCATTAGGGTTGGGGTTTGGCTAGGGTAAAGTATAAGGTTAGAGCTAGGGTTCGGGTTAGGGTTAGGGCTAGTGTTAGGTTTAGAGTTAGGGTGAAAGCTAGGGTTAGGTATCAGATTGGGGCTAGGTTTGGGTTAGCATTAGGTTTAAGATTATGGCTAATGTATGATCCAGGGTTATGATTAGAACTAGTTTTAGAATTAAGGTTAGGATCAGGTCTACTGTTAGGTTAAGGTTTAGGTTTTGGGTGATGTTTAGAGGTAGGGTTAGTGTTAATGTCAGAGATAGGTTTAGGGGTTGTTTTAGGGTTGAGATTAGGACTCAAATTTGGGCTTGGCTTAGGGCTAGATATAAGGTTAGTGTTTGGTGTAGGTAAAAGTTTAGGGTTAGTGTTATGGCTCAGTTTTGTTTCAGGTCTAAGACTATGTTTAGGGCTAGTTTTAGGATTAGCGTTAGAATTAGGGCTAGTGTTAGGGTTAGGATTAGGTGTAGAATTAGGGTTAGATTTAGAGTTAGGTTTAGATCTAGGTTTAGGGGAAGGTGTAAGGCTAGGGCTAGGGTTATTCTAACCTATGGCTAGGAATAAGGTTATAGTAAGTGATAGGGTTAGAATTAGGGCTAGGGCTAGGGTGAAAGTTATATTTAGTCTTTAAGCTAGAATTAGAGTTAGGTTTAGGATTAGGGCTAGGGTTAGTGTTAGGGTTAGTATTAGGGTTAAAGTTAGGGATAGGTTTAATGTTAGGGTTAGGGTTTGGGTTAGGTTTATGGTAAGCAATGGGGTTATAACTAGGTTTAGGTCTAGGGAAAGGGTTAGAATTAGGGTCAGGGTGATGATTAAGGCTAAGTTTTGTGCTAGAATGAGAGCTAGTGTTCATGTTAGGATTAGGGCTAGGATTTGGGCTAGGGCTAATGTCAGGTCTAGGGTTATATTAGACATAGGTTTCAGTTTATATTTATGGTTAGTTCCAATGTAAGGGTTAGATTTATGGTAAGGGTCAAGTTTACAGCTACATGTATTATTAGGGTGAGTGTTTGGCTTAAGGTTTGGTTTAGGTTAAGGTTTATGTTTGGGGCTCGAATTAGCATTAGGGTTAGAGTTAGGGTTAGGGTAATGAACAGGCTTAGAATTAGGGTTCATGTTAGTTTTAGGGCAATAGATAGCTTTAGGGATTTTGATAGGTTTAGGTTTAAGCCTAGGATTAGCATTAGGGTTAGGATTATGGTTAGGGTAGTGGATAGAATTAGAGCTAGTGTTAGGGCTATGATTAGGTTTAAGATTAGGGTTAGGGTTAGGGTAGTTGATATAATTAGAGCTATGGTTAGGGCTATGGTTAATGTTAGGATTAGGGCTAGTGTTAGGTTTTGGTTTGGGATACGGCTAGGGTTATGTTAAGAGTCAAGTTTAGGTTTGACTAGGTTATATCTAAAGCGAGGCTTAGGGTTATGGTTAGGGCTAGGGTTAGGTTTAGGGTTACACTTAGGGCTATTCAGGCCTAAAATTAGGGCTAGGTTTTGTGTTTGTTTAGGCCTAGTGTTAGGGCCATGGGTAATGTAAGAGCTAGGGTTATGATTAGGGCTAATTTTACGGTTAGGGTTATGGCTAGGTCTAGTGTTCGGATTAGGTTTTGGTTTAGGGTGAGCTTTGAAGCTCGGATTATGTTAGTGTCAGGGCCAGTGTTCAGGTTAGAGTTAGTGTTTGGTTTAGATTACCGGTAGGGCTAATGTTAGGGTTCGGTTTCAGGTTAGTGTCAGGTTTATACCTGTGGTTAGTGTTAGGGTCAGAATAAGTGTCAGAGTTAGGGTTTGGGTTTGGGTTAGGGTTAGAGCTAGAACGAAGGTTAGGGTTAGGACTAGTAATAGGGTTATGGTTTGAGTTAGGCTAAGGATTAGTGTTAGGGCAAGGGTTAGCATTAGTTTTAGGGTATAGCTTAAGGTAATGGATAGGGTAATAGCTAGGGTTAGATCTAGGGTTAGGGTATGGATTATTGGTAGTTTTAGTGTTAGGGTTCAAACTAGGGTTAGCACTCGGCTTAGGGCTAGGATTTTGGTTAGGTTGAGGCTAGTTTTAGGCCTACAACTAATGTATAAACCAGGGTTATGATTAGGGCTAATTTTTGGGTAAGTGTTATGGCTAGATCAAGTGTTAGGGTTAGGGTTACCATTAGTATGATGTTTAGAGCTTGGGTTAGTGTTAGAGTCAGGGTCAGTGTTCAGGTTATACTTAGGGTTAGGCTTAAACCCAGAATTATCACTAGAGTTAGGTCTAGGGGTAGGGTTAGTGTTTGTATTAGATTAAGGTTTATCATTAGAGCTAGAGCTAGGTTTTTGTTTAGGTCTCGGGATAGAGTTATAGCTAGAGTTAGGATTAGGTTTAAGACTAGGGCTAGTGTTAGGGTTAGGTTTATGTACAGGTTTATTGCTAGTGCTAGTGTAAGGGTACAGTTTATGGGTAGGATCAGGTTTAGACATACGGTTACTGATAGGGTCAGAATAAGTGTCAGGTTTAGGTTTAGGGTTTGGGTTATGGTTACAGCTAAAATGAGGGCTAGGTTTAGGACCAGTAATAGGGTGAGGGTTTGGGTTAGGCTAAGGATTAGGGTTAGGCCTAGGGTTAGCATTAAGGTTAGGGTTAGCTTAGAGTAAGGGATAGGATTAGAGCTAGGATTAGGGCTATGTTTATGGTTAGGGTTATGGCTAGTGTTCGGTTTAGGTTTAGGGTTAAAACTAGGGTTAGTTCTTGCATTAAGACTAGGTTTTGGTTAGAGTTAGGACTAGTTTTAGATTTATGGCCAATGTATGGTCTAGGGTTACGATTTGGCTAGTTATATGATTAGGGTTAGGACTAGGTCTAGTGTTAGGGTTAGGTATAACATTTAGTGCTAGGGGTAATGTTAGTTTCAAATTCGATGTCAGTATTTTTAGGGTTAGGATTTAAACTCAAGTTAGGGCTAGGGTTATGGCTAGGTGTAGCATTAGTTTTTGGTTTAGGTTTTGTTTTAAAATTAGGGCTATGACTCGGTTTTGTTTTAGGGCTTGGGCTATGGTTAGGGCTAGTTTTAAGCTTAGCATTAGGATTAGGGCTAGTTTTAGGTTTAGGAGTAGAGTTAAAGTTAGATTTTGATTTAGGATTAAATCTAGGGTTAGGTCTAGGGCTAAGGATAGAGCTACTGTTAGGTCTTGGTTTATGGCTAGGATTAGGGTTATGTTAAGGGACTGGGTTAGACCTAACACTATAGGGCTAGGGTGAGAGTGAGAGTTAGTCTTATGGCTAAGCTTAGTGTTTGGTTAGGTATAGGGCTTAATTAGGTGTAGGAATAGGGCTAGGTTTATGCTTATGTTTAGGCCTAGGTTTATTTTTGGGTTTAGGGATAGGTTTTGTGTAAATGATCAGGTTAGAGCTAGGGATAGGGCTAGGGTGAAGGTTAGAATTAAGGTTAGGGCTAGGTGTTCATTAGAGTTATTATTAAGGATAGGTTTAGGGCTAGGATGGGGTCTAGGGTTTGTGTTAGGGTTAGGGCTAGGATAAGTGTTAGGGCTAGGATTAGTGTTAGGGATATTTTTAGGGTTGGGTTTATGGCTATGTTTAATGTAAGTTTAGGTTTCAGGTAGGGGTCAAATTTAGAACTAGGGGTATTATTAGGTTCAGGGTCAGGTTAAGGGTTTTGTTTAGGTTAGGGTTTAGGATTAGGGCTCAAATTAGCGTTATAGGTTGGGTTAGGGTAATGATAGGGTTTGGTTTAGGGTTTATTTTAGATTTAGCATAATGGAGAGGGTTACGGTTAGGGATAGGGTTAGATTTATGCCTAGAGTTAGCAATATAATTAGGGTTATGTTTAGGGTAATTGATAGGGTTAGAGCTAAATTTATGGCTAGGGTTATGGATAGGATTAGGGATAGGGATAGGGTTAGGGTTATGGGTATTTTTTGTGTTAAGTTTAGGATAGAATTACGGCTAGGGTTAATGTCAGGTCTAGGATTATGGCTAGCAATAGTTTTAGGGTTAGGTTTACGGCTAGGTCTAGTATAAGGAGTTGGTTTAGGGGTATGGTCAGGGTTAGAGCTAGGTATATTATCATTGGAAGGTGCAGAGTTAGGGTTTGTGTTGGGTTAAGGTTTAGGGTTTTGGCTTGAATTAGCATTAGGGTTAGATTTATGGTAATGATAGGTTTAGGTTTAGGGTTCAGGTTAGGTTTAGGTTAATGAAATAGATTAGGTTTAGTGATGAGTTTAGGGTTAGGCCTAGGGTTACCATTAGAGTTATGATTATGGTTATGGTAATGGATATGGTTGGAACTAGTGATAGGGTTATGGTTATGGTTAGAATTCTGACTAGTGTTAGGGTAAGGTTTAGGGCTATGTTCTGGGTTTAGGGTTAGGTTTAGGGTTAGGTTTAAAACTAGGGTTAAGGCTCAGATTAGGGCTTGCTTTTGGGTTTGGTTAGGGCTAGGATTAGGGATATGGTAATGTATGAACTAGTGTTGCAATTAGTGCTAGTTTTATGGTTAGGGTTAGGGCTTGGTCTAATGTTACAGTTAGGTTTAGGGTTAATTTGATGTTTAGAGCAAGGGTTATTGTTAGGGTAATGTCAGAGTCAGGGTTAGTTTTAGGGTTAGGGTTAGAACTCGAATTAGGGCTAAAG
Organism: Marmota marmota marmota; assembly: GCF_001458135.2. Classification (NCBI taxonomy): domain Eukaryota; kingdom Metazoa; phylum Chordata; class Mammalia; order Rodentia; family Sciuridae; genus Marmota; species Marmota marmota. The sequence continues at coordinate 51,019 of NW_026005697.1, read as the reverse complement.
TTAGTAGTAGTTGTATGGTTAGCGTTTGGTTTAGGTTAAGGGTTAGGGATATAGGTTGGTTTTGTTTTATGTCTAGGGCTACTTTTACGTCTAGATTATGGATTAGCATCAGGGTTAGGACTAGTGTTACTTTGAGGTTTAGGCTTAGGGTTAGGTTTAGATTTAGAGTTAGGGTTAAATCTAGGGTTAGGGCTAGGGCTAGGGTTAGGGTGAGGGTAAGGGTTATGGTAACGAATATGGTTAAAACTAGCGATTCATCTAGGGTGAGATTAGAGTTAGTCATAGTAGAAGTCTTAGGGTTAGGGTTAGTATTAGGACTAAATTAGGGCTATGATTAGGGCTAGTGTTAGGTATAGGGTTAGGGCTAAATTAGGGCTAGGATTAGGACTATAGTTATGGTTAGGGTTAGAGCTAAATTAGGGCTATTATTAAGGCTACTGTTAGTTTTGGGGTTAGGGCTACATTAGCGCTAGTGTGGAGGCTACAATTAGTGTTAGGTTTAGACTAATGGGTTGAGCTAGAGTTAGGGTTAGCATTGTTGTTAAGGTAAAGTTTAGGGTAATGGGTGGGATTATAGCTAGCTTTAAGGATAGGGTTAGGCCTAGGGTTATGTTTCAGTTTAGGATTAAGGCTAGGTTAAGGGCTAGGTTAAGGTCTAGGCTTTCTGTTAGGGTTATGAATTGGACCAGGTCTAGGGCTAATATGAGGTCTAGGGTTAATGTTAAAAATAGTTTTAGGGTTAGGTTATGGGTAGGTTTAGTGTAAGAGTTAGGTTTATTTAAAAGGTCTGCTTTAGGGCTAGGTTTATTATTAGGGTCAGGGTCAGGCTCAGGGTTAGCATTTGGTTTAGCAAAAGTTTTACTGTTAAGGCTCGAATTAGCATAAGGGTTAGGTTTAATATTAGGGTAATGGATAGGGTTTAGTTTAGGTTTCAGTTAAGGTTTAGGCTAATGGATGAGTTAGGTTTAGCAATCGGGTTAGGGTTACCATTAGGGTTAGGGTTATGTTTAGTGTAATGGATAGATTTAGAGCTAGGGTTAGGGCTAGGTTATGATTTTTTTTTAACTCTAGGATTAAAGCTAGGTTTAGCGATAGGGTTAGGGCGTGATTTAGGTTAAGTATTAGGGTTAGGGTAAGTGTTAACTTTAGGGATATGGTTATAGTTAGTTTAGGGTAAGGGTTAGTTTTTGAGTTAAGTTTAGGGCTAGGGCAAGGGTTAGGCTTAGGTTTAGGTCTAGGTTTACATTTATGGTTAGAGTGAGGTTTAGTGTCAGGGATGGAGTTTTAATTAGGATTAGGATTAGGGTAAGGGTAATGGATATGGTTAGAGCTAAAGTTGAGGCTAGGTTTAACGTTAGGTTTAGGGATATGGTTAGGGATAGGGTTTAGGATAGAGCTAGGGTTATGTTTAGTGTAAAGGTTAGGCTTTGAGCTAAGGTTAGGTCTAAGGTGAGGCTTAGGTTTGGGCTAGGTTTAGGACTAGGGTTAGGCTAAGTGTTATGCTTAGAGCTAAGTTTATGCCTAGGATTAGGGCTAGGTTTTATGTTATGTTTAGGGCTAGGGTTAGGACTATGGGTAATCTAAGAGCGAGGATTATGTTTAGGGCTAGTTTTATGGTTAGGGTTATGGCTAGATCTAGTGTTAGGTCTAGGTTTTGAGTTAGTGAAATGTTTAAAGCTAGATTCAGTGTTAGAATTAGGGTCAGTTTCTGGGCTATGGTGAGGGTTAGGGTTAGAGCCAGAATTAGGACTAGATTTATGTCTAGGGGTAGGGTAAGTGTTCGGTTTAGGTTAAGGGTTATTGTTAGTGCTAGTGCTTGGTTTCTCTTTAGGTCTAGGGCTACAGTTATACCTATATTTAGGATTAGCTTTGGGTCTAGGTCTAGTGTTAGGCTTAGGTATAGATATAGGGTACCAATAGGGCTAGTGTAAGTGTTTGGTTTAGGGTAAGGGTCAGGTTTAGACCTAGGGTTACTGTTAGGGTCAGATGAGAGTCAGAGTAAGATTTAGATGTAGAATGAGGGCTAGGGTTAAGACTAGTGTTATGGTTAGAGTTTAAGTTATTCTAAGGATTAGGAATAGGACTAGAGTTAGCATTTGGGTTAGGATTTGGCTTATTGTAAGGAATAGGGTTAGAGTAAGGGTTAGGGTTAGTGGTAGGCTTAGGGTTAGGGCTAGTATTACAGTTAAAGTTAAGGGTAGGACTAGGATTAAGTGTAGAATTTGTGTAGGGTTAGCGCTACGGTTAGAAAAATGACTAAAGCACGAACTAGGGTTATGATTAAGGCTTTTTGTTGTTAGGTTAAGGCTAGATATAATGTTACAGTTAATTTTAGGTTAGGGTGATATTTAGAGCTAAGATTAGTGTCAGTGTCAGTGTCAGGGTCAGGGTTAGTTTAGTTTTAGGGTTAGTTGTAGGGTTAGGGTTTGATTTAGGTTCACTGTTAAGATGAGAGCTATGGATTGGTTTTGGTTTATGGCTAGGACTAGGGATAGCGTTATGGTTAGGGGTATTGTTAGGGTTTGGTTTACTTATTGTTTCAGTTAAATTCAGAGTTAGGCTTACATTTAAACTTAGGCTTAGATCTGGTATTTGAATTAAGGCTAAGGATAAAACTAGGGCTAGGGCTAGAGCAAGAGTTAGAGTTAGTCTTATGGCTAGGTTTAGGGTTAGTATAGAATTAATAAAGGCTAGGATTAGCACTAGGCTTTGTGTTAGGCCTAGGTTTAGGGTTATGGTTAGTTTTTGGGTATAGGATGAGGTTATAGGTAGGTTTAGGGCTAGGATGAGGAATAGGGTTAGGGCTCGGGTTATGTTATGTTTCGGGCTAGGATTAAGCCTAGGTTTAGGTCTAGGTTTATGGCTAGGGCTAATTTCAGGTCTAGTGTTACGGTTAAAAATAGTTTTAGGTTTAGGTTTATGGCTCCATCTAATGTAAGGGTTAGGTTTAGGGTTAGGGTCAGGTTTAGAGCTAAGTGTACTCTTAGGTCAGGGTCGAGATTAGTGTTTTGGATAGGTTAAGATTTAATGTTAGGGCTCAAATTAGCATTAGAGTTAGGATTAGGGTGAAGATAGTGTTAGGTTTAGGTTTCAGGTTAGGTTTAGGATAATGGATAGGGTTATGATTAGGGATAGGGTTAGGTTTAGATCCAGGTTTAGCATTAGTGTTAAGGTTATGGTTAGGGTAATGGATAGGGTTAGAGATAGGGGTACAGCTAGGTTTATTGTTACGATTATTGATAGGGTTAGGCTTAGGGTTAGGGTTAGGGTTAAATCTAGTGTTACATCTAGAGTTACAGTTACAATTAGTGATAGGGTTAAGGTTAGGGGTAAATCTAGCTATAGTGCCCAGAATAAGGCTAGGTTTTGAGTTAAGTTAAAGCTAGGTTTAGGGTAACAGTTAATGTAAGTACCTGGGTTGTGATTAGTGCTAATTTTAGGGTTAGGGTTAGGGCTATGTCTATTGTTAGGTTTAGGTATAGGGTTAGGTTGATGTTTAGAGCTAGGGTTAGTGTTAAGGTCAGAGTCAGGGTCAGGGTTAGTTTTAGGGTTTGGCTTAAAACTCGAATTATGGCTAGAGTTATGGCTAAGTGTAGGGTTAGGGCTTAGTTCTTTTTTTAAGTGTTAGGATTAGGTCTATTGCTTTGTTTGGTTTTAGGGCTAGGGTTATTTCTAGTTTAAGGATTAGCCTTATGGTTATGGCTAGTGGTAAGTTTAGGTTTAGGCTAAGGTTTAGGGTTAGATTTAGAGTTAAGGTTAGATCTGGGGTTGTTGCTAGGGCTATGAATAGGGCTAGTGTTAGACCTATGGTTTGGGCTAGGATTAGGGTTCCATTAAAGTATAGGGTTAGAACTAGTGTTTGGAATAAGGTGATAATTAGAGTTACTCTTTGGGCTAGGTTTAAGGTTAAGGTTAGGGATAGGGCTAAGATTTGGGCTAGGGTTAGTATTAGAGTTAGGCCTAGGCTTATGGTTAGTGTTATAATTAAGGCTATGTTTAGGGCTAGGATAAGGGCTAGGGTTTTTGTTAGGGTTAGGGCTAGTATCATGGCTAGGGCTAATATCAGGTCTAGGTTTATGCTTAGGGATGGTTTTGGGGTTAGTTTTATGGCTAGTTCTAGTGTAAGGGTTAGGTATAGGGTAAGAGTGAGGTTTAGAGCTAGGGGAATTGTTAGGGTCAGTGTCAGTGTTAGGGTTTGGTTTAGGTTTGAGTTTAGGGTTAGGGCTCAAATTTTCTTTAGAGTTAGGTTAAGTCTAGGGTTCAGGGTAGTTTTAGGGTAATTAATAAGTTTTGGGATAGTGATAGGTTTAGTGTTAGTCCTAGGTTTAATATTAGGATAAGGTAAGTTATGTTTAGGTTAATGATACAGTTATACTTAAATTTAGGGCTAGGATTATGGTTAGAATTATGTCTTGATTTATGTTTAGGATGAGGGTTAGAACTAGGGTTAAGTTAAGGTTATGTTTAGTGTAAGGGTTAGGTTCTGAGCTATGGTTAGGGCTAGGCTGAATGTTAGGTTCAGTATTAGGTCTAGTTATAGGATTACTGTAGGTTCTGGGTTAGGTTTATGGTTAGGATTAGACCTAGGATTAATGGTAAGGTCAGTAAATGGGTCAGGGTTAGTGTTAGAGTTTCGTATAGGGTTGGATCTATAATGAGGGCAAGGGTAAGCACTATTAATAAGATAGTGTTTTGGTTAGCCTAAGGATTAGGGGTAGATCTAGGGTTACCCTTAGGTTTAAGTTTTTTCTTAAGTAAGGTATTGCTTTAAATCTAGGGTTAGGTCTATGTTTACGGTTAGATTTATGGTTAAATCTAGGTTTAGGGCTCAGATTAGGCCTAGGTTTCATGTTAGGGTTTGGGATAGGGTTAGGGCAATGGCTAATATAAGAAATAGGGTTACCATTAGGGTTGGTTTTAGTGTTAGGGTATGGGTTAGGTTTAGTGTTAGGGTTAGGTTTAAGGTTAGGGTGGTATTTTTAGCTAGTTTTTGTGTTAGAATAGGAATCAGGGTCAGGCTTAGTTTTAGGGTTAGACTTAGAACTCGAATTAGGGCTAGGGTTACAGTTATTGTTCATTTTAAGGTGAGGGCGGTATTTAGAGCTAGGGTGAGATTTAGCATGTGAGTCAGCATCAGGGTTGGTTTTGTGGTTAGGGTTAGGACTTGAACTAGTGCTAGGTTTAGTAGTAGTGTTAGGTTTTGGTTTAAGTTAAGGTTTAGGGTTAGGGCTAATGCTTGGTTTTGTTTTAGTTCTATGGTTAGGGTTAGGGCTAGTGTTAGTGTTAGGCTTAGGCTTAGGGTTAGGGTTAAATTTGGAATTAGGGTTAGACCTAGGGTTAGGGCTAGAACTAAGGATAGAGCAAGGGTTATGGCTAGGTTTAGAGTTATGGTAAGGGATGGGGTTAGAACAAGGAATAGGGTTAAGGCGAGAGTCAGTCTTAAGGCTAAGTTTAGGGTTAGGGTTAGAGATAGGGCTTAATTAGGGCTAAGATTAGGGCTAGGCTTAGTGTTTAGTTTAAGCCTAGGTTTAGGGTTAGGGTTAGGCTTAGGGTTAGGGTTAGAGTTTAGAGTTAGCATTTAGAGTTTAGGTTAGGCATTAGGGCAAGGTTTGTGGTAATGGATGGCTTTATATCTAGGTTTAGAGGTAGGGTGATGGTTATAAATAGGGTTAAGGCTGTGGTTAGGGTTAGGGTTATAATTAAGCCTAGGTTTAAGGCTAGAATAAGTGCTAGGGTTTTCTTTTATTTAGTGTTAGGCTTGGATTAGTGCTAGGGCTAATTTCACGTCCAGAATTATGGTTAAAGATAGTTTTAGGATTAGGATTATGGGTACGTCTAGTGTAAGGGTTAGGTTTAGGGTTAGCATCAGCTTTAGAGCTAGGGGTATTATTAGGGTCAAGTTCTAGGCTAGGTTTTGGGATAAGCTAAGGTTTAAAGTTAGGGCTTGAATTAGCATTAGGGTTAGGATTATGGTTATGGTAATGGATAGAGATAAAAATCAGTTGACGGCTAGGGTTATGTTCATGATTAGGGCTAGGTTTTGGTTTAAGTTAGTGCTAGGGTTAGGTTTACGACTAATGTAAGTACTAGGGTTATGATTACGGCTAATTTTAGTGTTTTAGGGCTAGGCTTACTTTTGGGTTTAAGTGTAGGTTTTGGGTGATGTTTAGACCTCGGGTTAATGTTATGGTCAGCGTAAGGGTCAGGGTTAGTTTTAGGGTTTGGCTTAAAACTAAAATTAGGGCTGGGGTTAGGGCTAGGTGTAGGATTAGGGCTTGGTTTAGGTTAACGGTTATGTTTAGAGCTTTGTCTCGGTTTGGTTTTTAGAGCTAGGGTTAGGGTTAGCGAAATTTTTAGGATTAGTGTTAAGGTTAGGGCTAGTGTTTGAATTAGGGTTAGTCTTCGGTTTAGGGTTTAATTTAGAGTTAGGTTTTTATCTGAGGTTAGTGCTAGGGCTAAGGATAGGGCAAGGGTTATGACTAGGATTTAGAATAGGGTTAGGTTTACGGGAAGGGGTAGGATTAGAATGAGTGAAAGGACCAGTGTGAGATTTAGAGTTATTCTTAGGGCTAGGGTTAGGGTTAGGGTTAGGGATAGGGCTAAATTATGGCTAGGGTTAGTGTTAGGGCTAGGGTTAGAGCTAGTTTTAGAATTAGCATCAGGGTTAGGGCTAGTTTTAGGCTTAGGCATCGAGTTAGGTTTAAATTTAAAGTTAGGTTTTGATCTAGTGTTAAAGCTAGGGCAAAGGATAGGGCAATTGTGATGAAAAGGGTTAGGGTAAGAGTTATGGTTATTTTTAGGGTAAGGGATGTGGTTTTGGCTAGGTTTAGGGCTATGGCAATGGTTAGTATTAGGGTTAGGTCTAGAGTTAGGGTTAAGGTTATGATTAAGGCTAGGTTTATTGCTAGGATGAGGTTTAGGTATTTTGTTAGGGTTAGGGATAGTATTAGGGCTAGGGCTAATGTCAGGTCTACTGTTATAGTTAGGGCTAGATTTAGTGTTAAGTTTATGGCTTGGTCCATTGTAAGGATTAGGTTTAGAGTAAGAGTCAGGTTTTTATCTAGGGTTATTTTTAATGTCAGTGTCAGTGTTAGGGTTTGGATTAGATTAGGATTTAGGTTTAGGGTAATGACTGGGTTAGTTTTAGTGTTTAGGTTTGGTTAAGTGTAATGCATAGGATTAGGGTTAGGCCTAGGGTTAGCTTAAGCATTATGGGTATTGTTAGGGTAATGGATCTGTTTAGACCTAATGTTAGGGCTAGATTATATATAGGATTAGGGCTAGTTTTCGGATAGGGTTAGTTATAAATTTAGGGTTAAAGCTAGGTTTACTACTAGGTTTAAAGCTAGGTTTTGTGTTAGGTTAGGGCTAGGGTTAAGGCTATGTCTAATGTATGAAGTAGGGTTATGATTAGCTCTAGTTATAGGGTTAGGGTTAGGGCTACAATCTAGTGTTAGTTTGAGGTTTACGGTGATGATGATGTTTATAGCCAGGATTAGTGTTAGGGTAAGAGTCAGTGTCAGGGTTAGTTTTTGGGTTAGGATTAGGACTAGAATTAGGATATGGTTAGGGCTAGGTGTAGTGTTAGGGTTTGGTTTAGGATAAGGGTTATGGTTACGGCTATGGCTTGGTTTTGTTTTAGGATTAGGGCTAGTGTTAGGGCTAGATTTAGGATTAGCATTAGAGTTAGGGCTAATGTAAGGTTTAGGTTTAGGTTTAGGTTTAGGGTTAGATTTAGAGTTAGGTTTAGATCTAGGGTTATGTCCAGGGCCATAAATAAGGCTAGGGTTAGAGAAAGGTTTAGGGCTAGGATTAGGGTTCTAGTAAGGGGTAGGTTTGGAACTAGGGTTAGGGTTAAGGATAGGGCTAAATTAGAGCTAAGATTAGGGCTAGGGTTATTGTTAGGTTTAGGCCTAGTGTTTGAGTTTGAAATAAAATTAAGGCTTTGTTTTGGGCTAGGATAAGGACTAGGGATTGTGTTAGGGTTAGCACTAGGATTATGGATAGAGTTAATATCACATCTAGCGTTAAGGTTAGGAATAGTTTTAGGGTTAGGGTTATGGCTAGGTCTAGTGTAAGGTTAGGTAGGGTAAGAGTCAGGTTCATAACTAGGGGAATTATTAGCATCACGGTTAGTATTAGGGTTTGGTTTAGTTTTGAGTTTAGGGTTAGGGCACGAATTTGCATTCAGGTTAGGGTTAATGTAATAATTGGATTAGGTTTAGGGTTCAAGGTAGGTTAGGGTAATTGATTAGTTTGGGGAAAGTGATAGGGTTAATATTAAACCTAGGTTTAGCATTATGGTAAGGATTATGTTTAGGGTAATGGATACAGTTAGAGTTAATTTTAGGACTCAGGTTATGGTTAAAATTAGGTCTTGTGTTAGGGTTAAGGTGAAGGTTAGAACCAGGATTAGGTTTAGGGTTATGTTTAGCATAAGGGTTAGGTTCTGAGCTATGGTTAGGACTAGGCTGAGAGTTTGGTTGAGAGTTAAGTCTAGGGATATGATTATGGTAAATTTTGGGTTAGGGTTGGGGTTTGGGTTAGACCTAGGTTAAGTGTTAGTGTCAGAATAAGGATCAGGGTTAGGGTTAGGGTTTGGGATAGTGTTAGAGCTAAAACAAAGGCTAGGGTTAGGACTATTAATAGGGTTAGTGTTTTGTTTAGTCTAAAGACTAGAGAGAGGTCTAAGGTTAATCTTAGGTTTAGGGTTTCTCTTAGGGTAAGGGATTGATTTATATCTACAGTTAGGGCTATGTTTAGGGTTAGAGTTAGAGTTAAAGCTAGGATTAGGGCTCGGTTTAGGGCGAGTTTTTGTGTTAGTGTTAGGGCTAGGATTAGGGCAACAGCTAATGTAAGAACTATGGTTACCATTTGGGTTAGTTTTAGGGTTAGGATTAGGGTTAGGGGTAATTTGAGTGCTAGGGTTAGGTTTAAGTGTAAGATGATATTGATCACTATGGTTCTTTTTAGGATAGGATTCAGGATCAGGGTTAGTTTTAGGGTTAGCGTTAAGACTCAAATTAGGGCAATTGTTAATATTAGTGTTCGGTTTGAGTTTAGGGCAGTGTTTAGATCTAGGGTGAGTGTTAAGATATGAGTCAGGGTCAGGGTTAGGTTTAAGGTGAGGCTTAGGACTCAAATTAGGGCTAGGTTTATGTCTAAATGTAGTGTTAGTGTTTTGTTTAAGTTAAGGTTTAGGGTTAGGGCTATTGCTCCGTTTTGGTTTACTGCAAGGTTTGGGTTAGGACTAGTTTTACAATTATCATTAGGGTTAGGGCTAGTGTTCGTGTTAGGCTTAGGCTTAAGTTTAAGGTTAGATTTAGAGTTATGGTTAGAGCTGGGAATAACTTTAGGGCAAGTGTTAGGGCCAGTGTTAGGTTTATGTTTGCAGATAGGTATAGAACTAGGGCTAGGGCTAGGACAAGATTTAGAGTTAGTCTTAGGGCTAGGGTTAGGATAGGCTTAGAGATAGAGCTCAATTAGGGCTAGGATTAGGGCTAGGTTTTGTGTTTATCTTAAGCCTAGGTTTAGGGTTGGGCTTAGGTTTAAATTTAGAGTAAGTAATGACATTATAGCTAGGTTTAGAGGTAGGGTGAGGGTTAGAATTTGGGTTAGGTGTAGTGTCAGAGATAGGGCTAATATTAAGGCTAGGTTTAGGACAAGAATGAGGGTTAGGTGTGATTTTAGGGTTAGGTAAAGGATTAGGGCTAGGGCTAATTTCAGGTCCAGAATTGTGGTTAAAGATAGTTTTAGGGTTAGGTTTATGGTAATTCTAGGCTAAGGTTAGGAGTTGGGTTAGGGTCAAGTTTAGAGCTAGGGGTATTATAAGGGTCAAGGTCAGGGTAAGTTTTTCAGATAGGTTAACTTTTCAATTTTGGGCTTGAATTAGTTTTAGGATTAGGGTTAGGGTAATGATAGGGTTAGATTTAGGATTTATGTTAGTTTCAGGGTAATGGAAGGGTTAGAATTCAGTATAGGGTTAGGTTTATGCTTAGGGTTATCATTATGGTTTGGGTTTTGGTTATGTTAATGGATAGAGTTAAAGATCAGTTTAAGGCTAAAATTATGGTTATAATTAGGGCTAGTGTTAGTGTTAGGTTAGGTTTAAACCTAAGGTTAGTGCTCTGATTAGGGCTAGGTTTTGCTTTATGTTAGGGCCAAGGTTAGTATTACAGCTAATGTAAGTGCTAGGTTTAAAAATTAGAGCTAATTTTAGGGTTTTAGTGCTAGGTTTAGTGATAGGGTTAGGTATAGTGTTAGGGTGATGTTTAGAGCTAGAACTGTTAGGGTCAGTGTCAGGCTCAGGGTTAGTTTTAGGGTTTGGCTTCCAACTCAAATAAGTCTAGGTTTAGGTCTATGTGTAAGGATAGGGTTTGGTTTAGGTTAATTTTTAGGGTTAGGTCTATGGCTCGGTTTTGTTTTAGGGCTAGGTCTAGCATTAGGGCTCATTTTAGGATTAGTGTTATGATTTGGGTAGTGTTAGGTTTAGGCTTAGTTTTTGGGTTAAGGCTAGTTTTAGTGTTATGTTTTGCCTAAGATTAGTGCTAGGGATAAGGATAGGGAATTTGTTAGCACTAGGGTTAGGGCTAGTGTTAGGGATATGGTAAGGGTTAGGGTTAGAATAAGAATAAGTGATAGGGCTAGTATGAGAGAGTTAGTCTTAGGGTTAGGGTTAGTGTTAGGTTTAGGGATAGGGCTAAATTACGGATAGGGTTATGTTAGGGCTAGGGTTCGGGCTAGTTTTAGAATTAGGCTTAGGCATCGAGGTAGGGTTAGATTTAGAGCAAGATTTTGATCTAGGGTTAGTGCTAGGGCTAAGTATAAGGCAAGGGTTACCAATAGAGTAAGGGTTAGAGTTAGGGTTTAATTTAGGTTAAGAGATGTGGTTATAGCTAGGCTTAGGGCAAGGGCGAGTGTTAGTTTAGGGTTAGAACTAGGGTTAGGGTTATGGTTAAGGCTATTTGTAGGGCTACGATGAGGACTAGGATTTGTTTTATGGTTAGGGATAGTATTAGTGCTATGGCTAATGTTAGGTCTAGGGTTACAGTTAGGGATAGATTTCGTTTTAGGTTTATGGTTTGATCCAGTGTAAGGGTTAGGTTTTTGTTTAGGGTCAGGTTTAGATCCAGGGTTATTTTAAGAATCAGGGTCAGGATTAGGGCTTGGGTTAAGTTAGTGTTTAGGTGCAGGGCTCGAATTAGTGTTAGATTTAGGGTTAGGGTAATGACAGTGTTGGGTTTAGGGTTTAGGTTTGGTTTAATGTAATGTATAGGGTTAGAGTTAAGCCTCGGGTTATCAGAAGGGTTAGGGTTATTGTTAGGGTAATGGACAGGGTTAGCCCTAAGGTTAGGCCTAGGGTTATGTATAGGATTAGGGCTAGTGTTTTGGTTAGGGTTAGGTTTAAATTTAGGATTAAATTTAGATTTAGTACTAAGATTAAAGCTAATTTTTGGGTTAGGTTAGGGCTAGGGTTAAGGCTACCTGCTAATGTTTGAAGTAGGTTTATGATTAGCGCTACTTATAGTTTTAGACTTAGGTCTAAGTCTAGTGTTAAGGTTAGGTTTACATTGATGATGATGTTTAGAGCCAGGGTTAGTGTTAGCCTCAGAGTCAGGGTCAGGGTTAGTTTTCGGGATAGGGTTAGACTATAATTAGGGATAGTGTTAGGGCTAAGTGTAGGGTTAGGATTTGGTTTAGTTTAAGGGTTAAGGTTAGGGCTATGACTTGGTTTATCTTTAGCCCTAGTGGTAGGATTAGGGCTAGTTTTATGATTACTCTTAGCATTAGGGCTAGTGTAAGTGTGAGATTTAGGCTTAGGTTAAGGATTAGGGATAAGAGTAGAGTTATGGTTACGTTTAGTCTTAGGGTAATGGTTAAATTTAGAGTGAGGTTTAGATCTAGTTTTTGTGATAGGGCTAAGTATAGGGCTAGGGTAGATTAAGTTTAGGTTATGATTAAATTTAGGTTCAGGGATAGGTTGAGTTTTTATTCATGGTAAGGCTTAGGGTTAAGTTTATGGCAAGGGTTAGGTTTCGGGTTAAGTCGAGAGTTAGGTTTATGATTAGGGTTAGGGGTAGGGTTAGGTTTATGGCTAGAGTTATTATTAGGATTATGGTTAGGGTTAGGGTAATGTTAGGTTTAGAGCTAGGGTTAGTACTAGGGTTAAGTTTAAGATTAGGGCTACAGTTAGGTTTAGGTTTACAAATAAGGCTAGGGTTATGTTTAGGCTGAGGGTTGGGCTTTGAGCTAGGGTTATGTCTAAGGCGAGGGTTAGGGTTAGTGCTACATTTAGGATTATGGTTATGCTTAGGGTAGAATTAGGCCTCAGAATAGGGCTAGGTTTTGTGTTAGGTTTAAGCCCAGGGTTAAGGCTATGTGTAATGTAAGATTTAGGGTTCTTTTAGAGCCAGTTTTAGTGTTAGGGTTATGGCTGTGTCTAGTGTTATGCTTAGGATTTGGGTTAGGTTCAGGTTTAGAGCCAGGTTTTGTGTTAGTGTTAGGGTCAGTGTTCAGGTTAGAGTTAGGTTTAGGGTGAAAGCCAGAATTAGGATTAGGGTTAGGCCTAGGGATAGGGTTAGTGTTCGCTTTAGCGTAAGGATTATGTTAGGGCTAGAGCTCAGGTTTTTTTAGGTCTAGGTCTAGAATTATGGCTATATATGTATATATATATATAT
>NW_026005697.1:30909-35319 GCF_001458135.2 Marmota marmota marmota | reverse complement strand
GTGAGTAATGCCAAATGATGAGCAAAATTGTTTAAAAGAGGTAGAGGTGTAGCCATGAAAATAATCTATTTTTAACTGTTTTGGAACGCCCACGTGGCAAAATTTTGTAAGCAATGAGATATAATATCTTTAGTTTTTTCTCCGGCATGAAGGTAGACCATTAAAAATCTGGAAAAAGTATCAACAGTAACATGCAAATATTTTAATTTTCCAAATCCTGGCAAGTGTGTGACATCCATCTGCCAAATATGGTTAGGTATCCGTCCTCTAGGATTCACTCCAATATTAAATTGTGGTAAAAAGGTCATACAATTTTGACATTGTTTTATTATTTGTGTAGCTTGTTCCTTAGTTATTTTAAAACACTTTTTTAAAGTATTAGCATTAACATGGAACCTTTTAAGAAAATTTGTAGCTTCTTCTAGTGTATAGAAAAAAATGTATGTCAGTGTAGTCTTATCTGCTAAATCATTGCCCAAACTAAGGGCTCCAGGCAATCCTGTATGTGCTCTGATATGTCCTCTAAAGAGTGGATCTTTTCTGTCCCAGTTCGGACTTTGTATAGTGGAAAACAAAGAGAAAACAGTAGAGGAAGGGGAAATCCTACCAGCATATTCAAGGGATACTATAGCATTAACTATATAATATCAGAAAATAAATTAAATAAAGAAACTTTAAACATCACAAAAGTTTGTAATACTGCATCAAGCTCTACCTTTTGAGCTGATTGTTTGGGTACTAAAAATGTAAAAGTTTGATCAGGGGTATCTACTTCTGCTGTACCATTATTTGACCCATCCATGAATATATATGGAGCATTAATGATAGGTGTTTTCTTGTCATTTTTGGAAAAACTGCAGGATTCGAAGACCAAAAAGACAACAAAGGATTAGATGGTAAGTAATTATCAAATGAAATATTAGATTTACATATGATTATTGCCCAAGTATTTAACTCATTATCTAACTCATCAATTTGATCCATAGTATATGGAGTAATAATTTTATTAGGAGAAATTCCAAACACTCCCTTTGCTGCTTTTATTCCTTTGACTATTCATTATCGTACAGTCTCAGGATACCTAGTAAGAATAGGTTAAGGCATAGGGTTAGGGCTATGGGTAATGTAAGAGCTAGGATTATGATTAAGGCTAGTTTTAGCGTTAGGGTTATGGCTATGTCTAGTGTTAGGTTTAGGTTTTCAGTTAGGGTAAGGTTTAGAGATAGGTTTAGTGATAAAGGCAGTGTCAGTATTCAGGTTAGAGTAAGAGTTAAGATTAAAGCCAGAATTAGGCCTTGGTTTATGTCTAGGGGTAGGGTTAGTCTTTGCGTTAAGTTAAGGGTTATTGTTAGGGCTAAGACTAGGTTTTTGTTTAGGTCTACAGCTAGAGTTAAGTCTAGATTTAGGATTAGGTTTAGGTCTAGGGCTAGTGATAGGGTCTGGTTTAGGTATAACATTACTGGTAGGGCTAGTGTTATTGTTTGGTTTAGCGTTAGGGTCAGATTTAGACCTAGGTTAGTGTTATGGTCAGAATATAGTTCAGGGTTAGGGTTAAGGTTTGGGATAGGGTTAGAGTTAAATGAGGGCTAGGGTTAGGACTATTAATATGGTGAGAGTTTTGATTAGGCTGAAGATTAGGGACAGGTCTAGGGTTACCATTAGAGTTAGGGTTTTGCTTAGGGTTAGGAATAGGGTTAAAGCTAGTGTTAGGGGTAGGATTAGGGTTAGGGTTAGGGCTAAAGCTAGTTGTAGGGCTGGGATTAGGGCTAGATTTTGCGTTAGTGTTAGGGCTAGGGTTAGGGCAACTGGAAATGTAAGAACCAGGGTTACAATTAGGATTAGCTTTAGGGTTAGGGTTAGGGGTAGTTAGTTCTAGTGTTAGTGTTAGATTTAAGGTTAGGGTGATATTTATAGCTAGAGTTATTTTTAGGATAGGAGTCAGTGTCAGGGTTAGTTTCAGGGTTTGAGTTAGGACTCAAATTAGGGCTAGGTTTACTGTTACTCTTCGGTTTAAGGTGAGGGCTGTGATTACAGGTAGGGTGACTGTTAGGATATGAGTCAGGGTCAGGGTTAGTTTTAAGGTTAGATTTCGGACTCGATTAGGGCTAGGATTAGTTCTGGCAGTAGTTTAGGGTTTGGTTTAAGTTAAGGATTAGGGTTAGGTCTATTGCTTATTTTTATTTTAGTCCTAGGGTTAGTGTTAGGGCGAGTTTTACAATTAGTATTAGGGTTAGGGCAAGTGTTAGTGTTAGGCTTAGACTTAGGGTTAGGGTTACATTTATAGTTAGGTTTAGATCTAGAATTAGGCAAGGATTAAGGATAGAGCAAGTGTTAGGGCCAGGGTTAGAGTTATAATAAGGGTTAGGGTTAGAACTAGGAATAGGGCTAGTGTGAGAGTAAGAGTTAGTGATAGGGATAAAATTAGAGTTAGGGTTTGGGATAGGGTTAAATTAGGGCTAGGATTAGGGCTAGGGTTAGTGTTAAGCTTAGGCCTAGCAATAGGGATAGGGATAGGTTTAAGTTTAGGATAAAGAATGGCGTTATAGCTAGGTTTAGACGTAGGGTGATTGCTAGAGTTAGGGTAAGGTCTAGGGTTTGGGTTTAGGGTTATGATTAAGGCTAGGTTTAGGGCTAGGATGAGGCTAGTGGTTGTTTTAGATTCAGGGCTAGGATTAGTGCTAGGGCTAATATCAGGTCTAGGGTAATGGTTAAAGATAGTTTTAGGGTTAGGCTTATGGCTATGTCTAGTGTAAGGGTTAGGTTTAGGATAAGGGTCAGTTTTAGAGCTCGGGGAATTTTTAGGATTAGGATTTGGCTTAAGTAAGGATTTAGTTTTACAGCTCAAATTAGCATTAGGGTTAGGGTTAGGGTATAGTTAGGTTTTGTATTAAGGTTCAGGTTTGGTTTAGGGTAATTGATACAGTTAGCGTTAGTGATAGGGCTTAGGTTAGGCTTAGGTTTAGCATTAGGGTAAGAGGTATGGTTAGCGTAATTGATAGGGTTAGAGCTTAGGTTAAAACTAGAGTTATAATTAGGAATATGCCTTTAGTTAGGGTTAGAGTTAGCGTTAGAACTAGGGTTAGAGTTATGTTTAGTGTTATATTTAGCATAAAGGTTAGGTTTTGAGCAAGGGTTAGGGCTAGGTTTAGGGTTAGGTCTAGGAATAGAATTACTGTAGGTTTAGGGCTAGGGTTAGAGTTAGGAATAGGGTTATCACACACGTTAGGGTTAGGGTTAAGGTAATGGATAGGGTTAGGTTAGGTTTAGATTTTGGTTTAGAGTTAGAATTAGTGATAGGGTTAAGATTAGAGCTATGGTTATGTTTAGGTTTATGGTTAGGTTTATGGTTTGATCTAGAGTTAGGGCTATGCTGAGTGTGAATTTTAGGGTTATGCCTATGGTTAGTTTTCCAGTTAGGGTTAGGATTAACATTAGGGTTTGGGCCAGGATTCTCAATAAGGTTAGGTTTAGGGTTAGAGTAATGGGTAGGTTTAGAGCTAGGTTTAGAACTAGGTTAAGTTTAGGATTTGGGCTAGGGTTAGAGTGAGAGTTAGGGATAGGTCTAGGTTTATGTTTAGGGTAAGGGTTAGGCTTTGCGCTATCTTAGGACTAAAGCAAAGGCTAGGGTTAGGTATAGGGCTAGTGTTAGGGTTAGGGTTATGCTTAGGGCTAGGTTTAGGCCTAAAATTAGCTCTATGTTTAGTGTAAGGTTTAGGCCTAGGGTTAGGGCTATGTGTAATGTAAAATTTAGGGTTATGATTAAGGCTAGTTTTAGGGTTAGGGTTATGGCTGGGTCTAGAATTAGGTTTAGGTTTTGGTTAGTTTCAGGTTTAGAGTTAGGTTTAGTGTTAAAGTCAGTGTCAGAGTTTGGGTTAGAGTTAAATTTAGGGTTAAAGCCAGAATTAGGACTCGGTTAAGGTCTAGGGGTAGAGTTAGTGTTTGGGTTAGGTAAAGGTTTTTGTTAAGGCTAGGACTAGGATTTTGTTTAGTTCTAGAGCTAGAGTTCAGGCTACATTTAGGATTAGGTTTCGGTCTAGAGCTAGTGGTAGGATTAGGTTTAGGTATAAGTTTACAAGTAGGGCTAGTGTTAGGGTTTGGTTTAGGGTTCAGGCCAGTTTTAGACCTAGGGTTTATGTTATGGTCAGAATAAGGGTCAGGGTTAGGGTTAGGGTTTGGGATAGCATTAGATCTAGAATGAGATCAAGTGTTAGGACTATTAATAGGATTATGATTTGGTTAGCCTAAGAATTAGGGATAGGTCTAGGGTTACCATTAGGGTTAAGGTTTTGCTCAGGGTAAGGCATAGGGTTAGGGCTAGGGTTAGGTTTATGGTTAGGGTTAAAGCTAGGTTTAGGGCTCAGGGCTAGTTTTTGTGTGAGGTTTAAGGCTAGGGTTAGGGCAATGGCTAAT
>NW_026005697.1:7988-28141 GCF_001458135.2 Marmota marmota marmota | reverse complement strand
TGGGTTTGGGCTATGGTTACAGTTAGGATTAGGGCTAGATTTGAGTGAGGTTTAGGGTTTGGGGAAGGGTTATATTTAGGGTGTTAGGATTTAAGCTTGGGTTAGGGCTAGAACATGGGTTAGGGTTAGGGTTAGGGCTAGGTTTAGCGTTAGAGTTATGCTTAGGGTTAGGTTTAGGGCTGTAATTAGGTCTAGGTTTTGTGTGAGGTTTGGGTTTAGTGTTAGGTATATGGGTAATGTAAGAACTAGAGTTATGGTTATGGCTAGATTTAGAGTTCATCTAGTGTTAGGGTTAGTTTTTGGATTAGGATAGGTTTAGAGCTAGGGTTTTTGTTAGGGTAAGTGTCAGGTTTCAGGTTAGATTAGGTTTAGGGTTAGGTCCAGAATGAGGAATAGGGTTAGGTCTAAGGGTAGAGTTAGTGTTTGGTTTAGGTTAAAGCTTATTGTTAGGGATAAGGCTAGGATTATGGCTATATTAAGGTTTAAGTTTAGGTCTAGGGCTAGTGTTAATATTAGGTTTAGGGTTAGGGTTACTGGTAGGGCTAGTGTTAGGTTTCAGATAAGGGTTAGGGTCAGGTTTAAACCTAGGTTTAGTGTTAGGGTCAGAATAAGGGTCAGCGTTTGGGTTAGGGTTTGGGTTAAGTTCAGAGCTAGAATGAGGGCTAGGGTTAGGACTAGTAATAAAGTTAGGGTTTGGGATAGGGTGATGTGTAGAGCTAGGTATAGTGTTAAGGTCAGAGTCAGGGTTAGTATTAGTTCTAGGGTTATTGTTAGGACTCAAAATAGGGCTAGGTTTAGGGCTAGGTTTAGGGCTAAGTGTAGAGTTAGAGTTTGGTTTAGGTTAGGGGTTAGGGTCAGTGCTATGGCTCAGTTTTGCTTGAGGGCTAGGACTAGGGTTAGGGCTAGTTTTGAAATTAGCATTAGTGTTAGAGCTAGTGTTAGGGTGTAGTTTAGGCTTAGGTTTAGTTTTAGATATAGAGTTAGGTTTAGATCTAGGTTTAGGGTTACAGTGAAGGTTAGGGTTAGCGTTAGGGCTAGGGTTTGAATTATCATAAGGGATAGGGTTAGAACTAGGGATAGGGCTAGGGCGAGAGTTAGAGTTAGTCTTAGTTTTAGGGTTAGATTTAGGGTTAGAATTAGGGCTTAATAGGGCTAGGATTAGAGCTATGGTTAGTATTAAGGCTGAGCCTAGGTTTATGGCTAGGGTTATGGTTATGGTTATGGTTAGGTATGATAGTATAGCTAGTTTTAGAACTATGGTGAGGCTTAAAATTAGGCTTAGGTCTATGGTTAGGGTTAAGTTTAGGATTCAGGCTAAGATTAGGGCTAGGATTAGGGCTAGAGTTTGTTTTACTGTTAGGGCTTCATTAGGACTAGGGCTAATGTCAGGTCTAGGGTTATGGTTAGAAATAGTTTTAGGGTTAAGATTATTAAGGTTAGGATTAGGTTTTTGGATATGGTTAGGTTTAGGGTTCAGGTTAGATTTAGAATAATGTATAGGTTTAGGGTTAGGAATAGGTTCAGCATTATCCTAGGGTTAGTATTAGGGTTAGGATGAGGATTAGTGTAATGGATAGGGTTACAGCTGGGGTTAGGGCTAGGTTTGTTGTTAGGATTAAGGCTAGGGTTAGGTTTGGGATTATGGCAAGGGTTAGTGTTAGGATTAGGTTTAGGGTAAGGGTTAGGGCTAGAATTAGGGTTATGATTAGGGTTAAAGTTAGTGTTAGGGCTCCGATTAGGGATAGGTTTTGGTTTAGGTTAGGGCTAGGTTTAGGGCTACAGCTAATGTAAGAACTATGGTTACAATTAGAGCTAGATTTAGTGTTAGGGTTAGGGCTAGGTTTATGGTTAGGGTTAGGTTTAGGTTTTGAGTGATGTTTAGATCTAGGAGTAGTGTTAGAGTCAGAGTCGGAGTCAGGGTTTGTTTCAGGGTTTGGGATAGGACTCGAATTAGAGCTAGGTTTAGGGCTAGGTGCAGGCTTAGAGTTTGGTTTATGTTAAAGGTTAGGGTTAGGGCTATGGTTCTGTTGTTTTGTAGGGCTAGGTTAGGGCTAGTTTTAGGATTAGCATTAGTGTTATGGCTTGTGTTAGTGAGAGGTGTAGCTTAGGGTTAGGGTTAGATTTAGAGTTAGGGTTAGATATAGGTTTAGGGCTAGGGCTAGGGTTAGGGCAAATGTAAAGGCAAGTGATAGGATTATGGTAAGGGATAGGATTAGAGTTAAAAATAGGACTAGGTCTAGAGTTAGAGTTAGACTTAGGGCTAGGGTTAGGTAAGGTTTAGGGTTAAATTAGGGCTAGGATTGGGTCTAGTGTTTGTGTTAGGGTTAGGCCTAGATTTAGGCTTAGGTTTAGGTTTAGGGATAGGGTTTCCTTTAGGGGAAGGGATGGGGTTAGAGCTAGTTTTAGGGCTAGGTTGAAGGTTAGGATTTCAGATAGGGCTAGGGTTATGGTTTGGTTTAGTAATGAGGCTAGGTTTGGGGCTAGGATGAGGGCTAGGATTTGTTTTAGTGTTATGGAAAGAATTAGGGCTAGGGCTAGTGTCAGGTCTAGGCTTAAGTTATGGATAGATTGAGGGTTAGATTTATGGCTAGGTCTAGTGTAAGGGTTAGGTTTAGGGTAAGGGTCAGGTTTAGAGCTAAGAGTATTATTAGTGTTAGAATTAGGTTTCGGGTTTGGTTTAGGTTATGGTTTAGGTTTAGAACATGAATTAGCATTAGGTTTTGGTTAGGGTAATGATAGGTTTAGGTTTAGGGTTCATGTTAGGTGTAGGGTTTTTGATAGGGTTAGAGTTAGCAAAAGGGTTAGGGTTAGGCGTAGGTTTAACCTTAGGTTATGTTTGAGCTTAAGGTAATGAATAGGGTTAAGGCTACGGTTATGGTTAGTATTAGGGCTAGAGTTAGGGTTAGGCCTAGGGTTAGGGTTATGTTTAGGTTTAGGATATGGTTTATAGTTTGAGCTAGTGTTAGTGCTAGGACAAGAGTTAGGTTCAGGGTTAGGTCTAGGTTATATTTACAGTTAAGGTCAAAGTTAGTGTTAAGGTTAGGGCTAGGGTTATCATTAGGTTTAGGGTATTGGATAGGGTTTGATGTCATGTTTGGGTTAGGTTTAAGTTTAGGTTTCAACTTAAGGTCAGGGTTAGGGATAGGTTTAGGGTTAGGTTTAGAGTAATAGTTAGGGTTTGAGCAAGGGTTAGCTCTATGGCAAGGTTTAGGTTTATGCTTATGTCTTGAGTTAGGGTTAGGTTAGATTTAGGGTAAGGGCTAGGGTTATCATCAGGGTTAGGGTTAGGGTTAGAATAATGTGCAGGGTTAGAGCTAGGGTAAGGGCTAGGCTTATCATTAAGAGTAGGGTTAGAGTTAGGGTAATATGTAGGTTTAGAGCTAGGGTTAGGGATAGGGTTAAAGTTAGTATTAGGGCTAGGGTTAACATTAGGTTTAGGTTTAGACCATGGGTTATTGTTAGTGCTATGTTAAGTTTAAGGGTTAGGGATTGAGCTAGTGTTTGGACTAGGACGAGGATTAGGGTTAGAGTCAGTGTGAGGGTTAGGCTAGGTTAGCATTAGGGTTGCGGTTACGGTTAGGGTAATGGATAGAGTTAGAAGTAGGTTTTGGCCTATGGTGATGGCTAGTTTCAGGGTTAGTGATATAGCTAGGTCTAGTATTATGGTTATGTTTTTTTTTAGGATAAGGTTTAGAGCTAGGGTTTGTGTTAGGGTAAGTGTCAGTGTTCAGTTTAGGGTTAGGTTTATTGTTAGGGCCAGCGTTAGGACTAGGTTTTGGTTTAGGGGTAGGGTTACTCTTTGGGTTAAGTTTAGGTTATTATTAGGGCTGGGACTGTTTTGTTTAGGGATAGGCCTAGATTTATCACTAGATGAAGGATTAAGTGTAGGCCTAGGTCTAGTGTTAGGGTTAGGTTTAGGTATAGGGTTACAGGTAGTGCCAATGTTTGGGTTTGCTTTATGTTTAGGGTTCAGACCTATGGTTAGTGTTAGGGTCAGAATAAAGGTCAGGGTTATAGTTAGGGTTTGGTACAGTGATAGAGCTAGATTGAAGTTTAGGATTAGGATTAGTAATAGTGTAAGGTTATGGTTTAGGCTAAGAATAAGTTTTAGGACTAGGGCAGCTTTAGGGTTAGAGTTTGGCTTAGGGTAAGGGATAGGGTTAGTGCTAGTGTTAGGGCTAGGGCTTGGATTAGGGCTAGGCTAGGTTTTGTGTTAGCTTCAGGGCTATGGCTAATGTAAGAACTAGGGTTACATTTAGGGCTAGTTTTAGGGTTAGTATTACGTCTAGCTTTAGTGTTTGGTTAGGGTTAGGGTTAGGGTTATGTTTAGGGTAATGGATAGGTTAGAGTTAGCGAATGTGTTAGGGTTAGGCTGAGGGTTAGCATTACGGTTAGGAATAGGGTTAGGGTTAGGGATAGGGTAATGGATAGGGTTAGAGCTAAGGTAAAGGTTAGGGTTATGGTTAGTGCTAGTGTTAGGGTGAGTGTTAGGTTTAGGGTTAGTTCAAGGATTAAAGTTAGGGTTAGGTTTGGGGTAAGGGTTTGGAATTGGTTTTGGTTTAGAATTAGGGTTAAAGCTAGGGTTTCAGCTTGCATTAGGGCTAGATTTTGGGTTACATTAGGGCTAGTGTTAGGGATACAGCTAATGTAAGAATTAGGGTTATGATTAGGGCTAATTTTAGGGTTACAGTTAGGGCTAAGTCTAGTTTTATCGTTAGGTTAATTTCAGGGTGATGTTTTGCACTAGGCTTACTGTTAGGTTCAGAGAAGTTGTCAGGGTTAGTTTTAGGGTTGGGATAGGACTCGAATTAGAGTTAGGCTTAGGGCTAGATGTAGGGTTAGGTTTTGGTTTAGGTTAAAGGTTAGGGCTAGGTCTTTTTATGTTTTAGGGCTAAGGCTAAAGTTAAGTGTAGTTTTACGATTAATGTTAGTTTTATTCGTAGTGATAGGGTGAGTTTAGGTTTAGGGGTACATTTAGAGTTATGGTTAATTCTAGGGTGAGGGCTGCGGCTAGGGTTATGGTTAAGGTTATGTCTAGTGTTTGGGTTACGGTAAGGGATAGGGTTATAACTAGGAATAGAGCTAGGGTGATAGTTAGAGTTAGTCTTAAGGCTAGGTTTAGGGTTTAGTTTAGGGCTAAATTATGGCAAGGAGTATATCTAGGATTGGTGTCAGGGTTAGGCCTAGGGTTAGGGCTATATTTAGGATTAGGTTTAGGGTCAGGTTTAGTAGAAAGGATGGGGTTATAGCTAGGTTTAGGGCTACTCATTGATTAGAATTAGGTTTAGGACTAGGGTTAAGTTTGTGTTAGAATTAAGGCTAGATTTGGGATTAGGATCAGGGCTAGGGTTTGTGTTAGGGTTAGGGCAAGTTTTAGGGATAGGGATAATGTCAGGTTTAGGATTACGGCTAGGGATAGTTATAGGGTTAGGTTCATGGCTAGGTTTAATATTAGGCTTCGGGTAAGGCCAAGGTTAAGGGTAAGGTGTATTTTTCGGGTCAGGGTCAGGTTTCGGGTTTGTGTTATGTTAATTATTAGGGTTAGGGCTCAAATTAGCGTTAGGGTTAGAATTAGGGTTAGGTTTATGCATAGGTTTAGGTTTAGGATTCAGGTTAAGAGGGTAATTGGTAGGGTTAGGGTTAGTGATAGGGTTAGGGTTAGGCCTAGGGTTAGTATTTGGGTTAGGGTTATTGTTAGGGTTTTGGATAGGATTAGGGCTAGAGTTAGGTTGAGGGTTAGGTCTAGAGCTAGGGTTAGGGTTTGGGTTAGGTTTAGGGTACAGGTTAGGTTTTGAGGTAGGGTTAGTGCTAGGGTGAGGGTTAGGTTTAGGATTATGTCTAGGGTTAGATTTATGGTTCAGGTTAGATTTAGTTTTAGGGTTAGGGCTAAGGTTATCTTTAGAGTTAAGTTAATGGATAGGGTTAGATGTTGGGTTAGGGTTAAGTTGTTTTAGGTTTAGGGTTAGTGTTAGGGTTAGGGCTAAGTTTATCATTAGAGTAAGGGTGATGGATAGGGTTAGATATCACGTTAGGGTTAAGGGTAGTTTTATGTTTAGGGTTAGGTTAGAGTAAGGGTTAGGGTTTTATTGGGTTAAGGCTCTAATGAGGGTTAGGTTTAGGGTTAGGTCTAGGATTAGGATTACATTTAGGATTAGAGCTAGGGTTTTTATTAGGGTTAGGGTTCGGTTTAGGGAAATGGATAATTTTAGAGTTAGTATTAGGGCTAATGATAACATTATGTTTAGGGCTAGGATTAGGATTAGCTTTAGGGATAGAGCTAGGTTTGTTTAAGTTTCGGTGTTGGGTTTTATTTAGGGTTAGGTCTAAGGCGAGGGTTAGGGTTAACAAGAGGGTTTGGCTTAGGGTAATGAATAAGTTTAGGTTATGGTTAGGTTTATGCTTTGGTCTAGATTTTGGCCTAGGATTAGGGCTAGGTTTTGTATTAGTTTTAGAGCCAATTTTAGTGCTATGGTAATGTAAGGGTTATGTTTACGGTTATGACTAGGGTTGTGTTAGGTTTAATTTTTGGTTACAGTCAGTTTTATATCTAGGATTAGTGTTAATGTCAGGGTCTGTGTTTGGATTAGGGTTAGGGTTAGGGCGAGAGCCAGAATTAAAATTGGTTAGGTCTAGAGGTAAGGTTAGTGTTTGGCTTAGTTTAAGGGTTATAATTAAACCTAGGGCTAGGTTTTTGTTTCTGTCTTCATTAAAGATATGGCTAGATTTAGGATTAGGTTTAATCTAGGGCTATTGTTAGGGTTAGGTTTAGATATAGGGTTATGGGTAGGGCTAGTGTTAGGGTTTGGTTTAGGTTCAGGGTCAGAGTTAGGGTTAGGATTTGGGTTATGGTTATAATAAGAATGAGAGCTAGGTTTAGGACTAGTAATACGGTTAGGTTTTGGGTTAGACTAAGGATTAATTTTAGGACTAGGGTTAGCATTAGGGTTGGGGTTTGGCTAGAGTAAAGGATATGGTTAGAGCTAGTGTTAGAGCTGGGGTTCGGGTTAGGGTTCGGGCTAGTGTTAGCATTAGGGTTAGGGTGAAAGCTAGGTATAGGTCTCAGATTTGGGCTAGGTTTTGGTTAGCATTAGGTTTAAGGTTACAGCTAATATAAGATCTAGGTTTATGATTAGAATTAGGGTTAGGACTAGGTCTAGTGTTAGGATAAGGTTTAGGTTTAGAGTGATATTTAGAGGTATGGTTAGTGTTATTGTCAGAGACATGTTCAGGGGAAGTTTTAGGGTTCAGATTAGGACTCGTATTAGGGCTAGGCTTAGGATTACATGTAAGGTTAGGGTTTGTTTGAGGTAAAAGTTTAGGCTTAGTGTTACGGCTCAGTTTTGTTTTAGGGCTAAGTCTATGGTTAGGGCTAGTTTTAGGATTAGCATTAGAGTTAGGGCTAGTATTAGGGTTAGGTTTAGGCATAGAATAAAGTTTAGATTTAGAGTTAGGTTTAGATCTAGGGTTAGGGCAAGGTGTAAGGTTAAGGCTAGGGTTATTCCAGACTTAGGGCTAGGAATAAGGTTACGGTAAGTGATAGGGTTAGAATTAGGGCTAGGGCTAGGGTGAGAGTTATAGTTAGTCTTAAAGCTAGGGTAAGGGTTAGGTTTAGGATTAGGGCTATGGTTAGTGTTAGGGTTAGGGTGTGGGTTTGGCTTAGGATAAGAGATGGGGTTATAACTAGGTTTAGGCTAGGGAAAGGGTTAGAATTAGGGTTATGTCATGATTAAGGCTAGGTTTTGTGCTAGGATGAGAGCTAGTGTTCGTATTAGGGTTAGGGCTAGGATTAGGGCTAGGGCTAATATCAGGTATAGGGTTACAGTTAGGGATATGTTTCGGGTTATGTTTATGGTTAAGTCTAGTTTAAGAGTTAGATATAAGGAAAGGGTCAAGTTTACAGCTATGTGTATTATTAGGGTCAGTGTACGGCTTAAGATTTGGTTTAAGTTAAGATTTAGGTTTAGGGCTTGAATTAGCATTAGGGTTAGAGTTAGGGTTAGGGTAATGAATAGGCTTAGGATTAGTGTTCAGGTTAGTTTTAGGGTAATGGATAGGTTTAGGGTTTATGATAGGGTTAGGGTTAAGCCTATGGTTAGCATTAAGGTTAGGATTATGGTTAGGGTAATGGATAGAATTAGAGCTAGGGTTAGGACTAGGATTATGGTTAGGATTAGGGCTAGGGTTAGGGTAGTGGATATAATTAGAGCTATGGTTAGGTCTATGGTTAAGGTTACGATTAGGGCTAGTGTTAGGTTAGGGTTTGGGATAGGGCTAGGGTTATGTTAAGGGTAAAGGTTAGGCTTTGGGCAAAGGTTAGGTCTAAAGCGAGGCTTAGGGTTAGGGTTAGGACTAGGGTTAGGTTTTGGTTTACACTTAGGGCTATGTTCAGGCCTAGGATTAGAGCTAGGTTTTGTGTTAGTTTAGGCCTAGTGTTAGGGCCATGGGTAATGTAAGAGCTAGGGTTATGATTAGGGCTAGTTTTACGGTTAGTTTTATGGCTAGGTCTAGTGTTAGGATTAGGTTTTGGGTTAGGGTGAGCTTTGAAGCTAGGATTATGTTAGGGTAAGGGCCAGTGTTCAGGTTAGAGTTAGTATTGGGGTTAGTGCCAGAATTAGGACTAGGGTTAGGTCTAGGGGTAGGGTTAGTATTTGGGTTAGGTTAAGGGTTATTGTTAGGGCTAGGGCTAGGTTGTTGTTCAGGTCTAGGGCTAGAGATATGGCTAGAATTAGGATTAGGTTTAGGTCTAGGTCTAGTGTTATGTTTAGGTTTAAGTATAGGATTACCAGTTTATGTTTATGTATAAGATTAGGGTTTGCTTTCGGGTTAGGATCAGGTTTAGACCAACGGTTAGTGTTAGGGTTTGAATAATTGTCAGGGTTAGGGTTTGGGTTTGGGTTAGAGTTAGAGCTAATACGAAGTTTAGAGTTAGTACTAGTAATAGGGTTAGGGTTTGGGTTATGCTATTTATTAGGGTAAGGAGTAGGGTTAGCATTAGGTTTATGGTATAGCTTAAGGTAATGGATAGGGTAAGATCTAAGATTAGAGCTAGGGTTAGGGTATGGGTTAGGGCTAGTTTAAGGGTTAGGCTTAAAATAGGGTTATTGCTAATATTAGGTCAGGTTTAGGGTTAGGTTGGGAGTAGTGTTTGGCCTACAACTAATGTATGAATCAGGGTTATGATTATGGCTACGTTTTGGGTAAATGTTATGGTAGGTCAAGTTTAATGTTAGGGTTAGTGTTAGTGTGATGTTTAGGGCTAGGGTTAGTGTTAGGGTCATGACCAATGTTTGGGTTACAGTTAGGGTTAGGGTTAAACCCAGAATTATCACTAGAGTTAGGTCTAGTGGTAGTTTTAGTGTTTGTGTTAGATTAAGGTTTATCATTAGGGCTAGGGCTATGTTTTTGTTTAGGTCTAGGGCTAGAGATATGGCTAGATTTAGGATTAGCTTTAGGTCTAGAGCTAGTGTTAGGGTTAGGTTTAGGAATACTTTTATTTCTACTGCTAGTTTTAGGGTTCAGTATAGGGTTAGGGTCAGGTTTAGACCTACGGTTACCATTAAGGTCAGAATAATTGTCAGGTTTGAGTTATGGTTAGAGCTAGAATGAGCGCTAGGGTTAGCACTAGTAATAGGGTTAGGGTTTGGGTTAGGCTAAGGATTAGGATTAGTCCTAGGGTTAGCATTAGGGTTAGAGTTAGCTTAGGGTAAGGGATAGGATTAGAACTATGGTTAGGGCTATGTTTAAGGTTAGCGTTAGGGCTAGTGTTAGGTTTTAGTTTAGGGTTAATGCTAGGTTTAGGTCTTGCATTAAGGCTAGGTTTTGTCTAGAGTTAGGGCTAGGTTTAGAGTTATGGCCAATGTATGGACTAGGGTTTTGATTTGGGCTAGTTATAAGATTAGGGTTAGGACTAGGTCTAGTGGTAGGATATGGTATAACATTAGGGTGATGTTTAGAGCTAGGGTTAGTGTTTAGGTCAAATTCAAGGTCAGAGTACTTTAGGATTAGTGTTTGGACTTGAATTAGGGCTAGGGTTATGGCTAGGTGTAGGGCTAGGTTTTAGTTTAGGTTAATTTTTAAAGTTAGGGCTATGACTCTGTTTTGTTTTTGGGCTAGGGCTATGGTTAGGGCCAATTTTAGGCATAGCATTAGTTTTAGGGCTAGTGTTAGGTTTATATATAGGCTTAGGGTTAAAGTTAGATTTATATTTAGGATTAAATCTAGGGTTAGGTCTAGGACTAAGCATAGGTCTTGGTTTATGGCTTGGATTAGGTTTATGTTAAGGGATAGGGTTAGAACTAGGAATAGGGCGAGGGTGAGAGTGAGAATTAGTCTTATGGCTAAGCTTAGTGTTTAGTTAGGTATAGGGCTTAATTAGAACTAGTAATAGGGCTAGATTTATGATTATGTTTAGACTTAGGGTTAGTTTTAGGCTTAGGGTTCAGTTTAGTGTAAGCAATGGGGTTAGAGCTAGGGATGGGGCTAGGACAAAGGTTATAATTAGAGTTAGAGCTAGGGTTTCATTAGAGTTATGATTAAGGCTAGGTTTAGGGCTAGGATGAGTGCTAGGGTTTGTGTTAGGGTTAGGGCTATGAGTAGTGTTAGGGAGAATGTCATATCTAGGATTACAGTTAGGGGTAGTTTTAGGGTTAGGTTTATGGCTATGTTTAGGGTAAGTGTTAGGTTTAGGGGAAAGATCAAGTTTAGATCTAGGGGTATTATTAGGGTCAGGGTCAGGTTTAGGGTTTTGTTTAGGTTAGGGTTTAGGGTTAGGGCTCGAATTAGCATTAGGGTTTAGGTTAGTGTAATGATAGGGTTTGGTTTAGGGTTCAGGTTAGATTTAGCGTAATGGATAGGGTTACAGTTAGGGATAGGGTTAGATTTAGGCCTAGTGTTAGCATTATAATTAGGGTTATGTTTATGGTAATTGATAGGGCTAGAGCTAAATTTAGGGCTAGGGTTATGGATAGGATTGGGGATAGGGTTAGGGTTAGGTTATTGGTTTGGTTTGTGTTAAGTTTACGGCTAGAATTATGGCTAGGGCAAATGTCAGGTCTAGGGTTACGGTTAGGGTTAGTTTTAGGGTTAAGTTTATGGCTAGGCCTAGTATAAAGGTTAGGTTTAAGGGTAGGGTCAAGGTTAGAGGTAGGTGTATTATCATGGGAAGGGTCAGAGTTAGGGTTTTGGTTAGGTTAAGGTTTAGGTTTAGGGCTCGGATTAGCATTAGTGTTAGGGTTAGGGTAATGATAGGGTTATGTTTAGGGTTCAGGTTAGGTTTAGGTTAATGAAATAGGTTAGGGTTAAGGATAAGTTTAGGGTTAGGTCTAAGGTTAACATTAGAGTTATGGTTATGTTTAGGGTAATGGATAGAGTTAGAGCTAGTGATAGGGCTAGTGTAATGGTTAGAATTCTGGCCCTAAACCTAACCCTAACTCTAGCCCTAATCCCAGCCCTAATTTAGCCCAAACCCTAGCCCTAATCCTAGTCCTAAATTAGCCCTAACCCTAACCCTATCCCTAATACTATTACTAAGACTAACTCTAATTCTCACCCTAGCCGTATCCCTAGTTCTAATCATATTCGTTACCATAACCCTAACACTCACCCTAAACCTAGCCCTATCACTATCCCTAACCCTAAATCTAACCCTAACTCTAAGTCTAACCCTAACTCTAAGCCTAAACCTCAACCTAACACTAGCCCTGACCCTGATGCTAATCCATAATCTAGCCATAACCCCAATACAAAACCAACATATATCCCTAATCCTTAACCTAAACCAAACCCTAACCGTACACCTAGTACTAACTTTAGCCATAATTCGAGTTCTAACCCTAAGCATAAAACTAACCCTGACTCTGACAGTGACCCTAACTATAACCCTTGCTCTAAACATCACCCTAACCCTAAACCTAACCATAAACCTAGACCTAGCCCTAACCCTAACCCTAACCCTAACCCTAACACTAGCACTAATTTTAACACTAGTTTATACATTAGCCATAGCATAACCCTAGCCTTAACCAAACCCAAAATTGTCAGAGTCCAGCTCCAACAGGGGGGTCTCAGGAGACGAACAGATGGTGAGGAGTCGGCGAAAGGGGGGTGCAGAAACAACACAGACACCAAAGTGAAGGTGCTGATCCCAATCTTTACTTGTGAAGTTGATCATATATACTTTTCATTTTGGCAGGCTCACAGTACTTTGTGGTTACAAAACAGGAATCATTATTCAAAGAAACAAAATATTACGTAGCTACAATTAGAATAGAAGAACGTATCTTGGCTTATGCATAAGCAAGCATTTGTACTTACAGTTCGTGTTTTGCTTTGAGCTGTTTCTGGTTATTTAACTTTTAATAATAGTTAGAAATGTCCCAAAATATTGGCCTATACCTTGACTATTCTTTCTTGACTTATTGACTGGAACTGGTGCCATGGTTACGGCAAGTGGTTGACTTGTTATTAATTTTAATCAAACAAGAGTAAGAGCACAAACCATTGTGCACAGGAACAAGAACAAGTTGCCCAGTACTAAGCACTAATCTGTCTTCTTAACATTAATTTTTCTTCTCTAGATTTTAATTTAATTTCTCAAAAAAGTACTGTTTAGGTTTAGGGTTAGGGTCAGGTTTAGTGCTAAGGGTACTATTAGGGTCAGGGTCACGATTAATGTTTTAGATTGATTAATGCTTAATGTTAGGGCTCAAATTAGCATTAGAGTTAGGATTAGGGTAAAAAAAGTTTTAGGTTTAGGTTTCAGGTTAGGTTTAGGGTAATGGATAGGGTTAGGATTAGGGATACAGTTAGATTTAGGCCCAGGTTTAGCATTAGGGTTAGGGTTATGGTTAGGGTAATGGATAGGGTAAGAGATAGTGGTACAGCTAGCGTCAATGTTATGATTATTGATAGGGTTAGGCTTTGGGTTAGGATTAGGGTTAAATCTAGGTTTACGGCTAGGGTTATAGTTACAATTAGTGATAGGGTTAGGGTTAGGTATACATCTAGGAATAGTGCTCAGAATAGGGCTAGGTTTTGGGTTAAGGCTAGGTTTGGGTTACAGCTAATATAAGTACCGGGGTTGTGATTAGGGCTAATTTTAGGGTTAGGGTTAGGCTAGGTCTATTGTTAGGTTTACGTATAGGGTTAGGGTGATGTTTAGAGCTAGGGTTAGTGTTAAGGTCAGAGTCAGGGTCAGGGTAAGTTTTAGGGTTTGGCTTAAGACTCCAATTAGGGCTAGAGTTATGGCTAAGTGTAGGGTTAGGGCTTAGTTTATATTAAGGGTTAGGATTACGTCTGAGGCTTGGTTTTGTTTTAGGGCTAGAGTTAGTGCTAGTTTTAGGATTAGCCTTAGGCTTAGGGCTAGTGTTAGGTTTAGTTTTAGGCTAAGGGTTAGGCTTAGATTTAGAGTTAGGGTTAGATCTAGGGTTTCTGCTAGGGCTATGAATAGGGCTAGTGTTAGACCTATGGTGTGGGCTAGGATTAGGGTTCAAGTAAAGTATAGGGTTATAACTAGGGTTAGGACTAAGTTGAGACTTTGGACTAGGGTTAGCATTAAGGTTAGGGATAGGGCTAAATTAGATCTAATATTAGGGCCACGGTTAGTGTTAGGGTTAGGCCTAGGGTTATGGTTAGGGTTATAATTAAGGTTATGTTTAGGGCTAGGATAAGGGCTAGGGTTTGTGTTAGGGTTAGGACTAGTATCATGGCTAGCGCTAACATCAGGTCTAGGGTTATGCTTAGGGAAAGTTTTAGCGTTAGTTTTATGGCTAGGTCTAGTGTAAGGGTTAGGTATAGGGTAAGAGTGAGTTTTAGTGCTAGGGGAATTACTAGGGTCAGTGTCAGTGTTAGGATTTGGTTTAGGTTTGAGTTTAGGTTTAGGGCTCAAATTAGCATTAGGTTTAGGGTTAGGGTAATTATTGGATTAGGTGTAGGGTTCAGGGTAGGTTTAGGGTAATTGATAAATTTGGGGATAGTGATATGTTTAGGGTTAAGCCTAGGGTTAGCACTAGGGTAATGGTTATGTTTAGGGTAATGACACAGTTAGACTTAACGTTAGGGTTAGCATTATGGTTAGGATTAGTTCTTGATTTAGTGTTAGGGTGAGAGTTAGAACTAGGGTTAGGTTAGAGTTATGTTTAGTGTAAGGGTTAGGTTCTGAGCTATGGTTTGGGCTAGGCTGAGAATTAGGTTCAGGATTAGGTCTAGGGATAGGATTATGGTATATTTCGGGTTAGGGTTAGGGTTAGGATTGGACCTAGGATTAGTGGTAGTGTCAGTAAAAGGGTCAGGGTTAGTGTTAGGGTTTGGATAGGGTTAGATCTAGAATGAGGGCAAGGGTAAGGGCTATTAATAGGGTTATTGTTTTGGTTAGCGTAAGGATTAGGCATAGGTCTAGTGTTACCCATAGGGTTAGGGTTTTGCTTAGGTAAGGGATTGGTTTAGAGCTAGGGTTATGGCTATGTTTTGGTTAGAATTAGGGTTAAAGCTAGGTTTAGGGCTTGGATTTTTTCCTAGGTCTTTTGTTAGGGTTAGGCAAGGGTTAGGGCAATGGCTAATGTAAGAACTAGGGTTACCATTAGGGTTAGTTTTAGTGTTAGGCTACAAGTTACGTTTATTGTTAAAATTAGGTTTAAGGTTAGGTTGATATTTAAAGCTAGAGTTCGTGTTAGGATAGGAGTCAGGGTCAGGCTTAGATTTAGGGTGAGAGTTAGGACTCCAATTAGGGCTAGGTTTACTCTTAGCGTTCAGTTTAAGGTGAGGGTGGTGTTTAGAGCTAGGGTGAGTGTTAGGATATGAGTCAGGGTCAGGGTTGGTTTTAAGGTTAGGGTTAGGACTTGAATGAGGGCCAGGGTTAGGTCTAGTTGTAGTGTTAGGATTTGGTTTAAGTTGAGGTTTAGGCTTAGGGCTCATACTAGGTTTTGTTTTAATCCTAGGGTTAGAGTTAGCACTAGTGTTAGTGTTAGGCTTAGGCTTAGGGTTAGGGTTAAATTTGAAATTAGGGTTAGATCTAGAGTTAGGGCTAGAACTAAGGATACTGCAAGGGTTATGGCTAGGTTTAGGGTTATGGTAAGGGATAGGGCTAGGGCAAGAGTTAGTCTTAGGGCTAGGGTTAGGGTTTGGGTTTAGAGATGTGGCCAAATTAGGGCTAGGATTAGGGCTAGGTTTAGTGTTGAGTTTAAGCCTAGGGTTAGGGTTAGGGTTAGTGTTAGCGTAAGGGTTAGAGTTTAGAGTTTAGGTTTAGAGTTAGAGCAAAGTTTATGGTATGGGATGGCTTTATAGCTAGTTTTAGAGGTAGGGTGAGGGTTATAATTAGGGTAGTGCTGTGGTTAGGGTTAGGATTATGATTAAGGCTAGGTTTAGTGTTAGGATGAGGTCTAAGGTTTTTTTCAGGGTTAGGGCTAGGATTAGTGCTAGGGCTAATTTCAGGTCCAGAATTATGGTTAAATATAATTTTAGGATTAGGATTATGGGTATGTATAGTGTAAGGGTTAGGTTTACGGTTAGTGTCAGGTTTAGAGCTAGGGGTATTATTAGGGTCAAGTACTGGGGTAGGGTTTGGGGGTAGGTTAAGGTTTAAATTTAGGGCTCAAATTAGCATTAGGGTTAGGGTTAGGATTATGGTAATGGATAGAGTTAGAAATCAGTTTAGGGCTAGGTTTATGGTTCCAATTAGGACTAGGTTTTGGATCAAGTTAGTGTTTGGCTTAGGATTACGACTAATGTAAGTACTAGGGTTATGATTATGGCTACTTTTTGTGTTTTAGGGCTAGGTTTACTGTTAGGTTTAGGTTTAGGGTTCGGGTGATGTTTAGACCTTGGGTAAGTGTTATGGTCAGAGTAAGGGTCAGGGTTAGTTTTAGGGTTTGGCTTAAAACTCGAATTAGGGCTGGGGTTAGGGCTAGGTGTAGGGTTAGGGCTTTGTTTAGGTTAAAGTTTAGGGTAAGAGCTTTGTCTTGGTTTGGTTTTAGGGCTAGGATTGGGGTTAGTGAAATTTTTAGGATTAGTGTTAGGGTTAGGGCTAGTCTTAGATTTAGGCTTAGGCTTCGGTTTAGGGTTAAATTTAGACTTAAGTTTTTATCTAAGGTTAGTGCTAGGACTAAAGATAGGGCAAGGGTTAGTACTAGGATTTGGATAGTTTTACATTTATGGGAAGGGGTAGGATTAGAACGAGTGATAGGGCCAGTGATAGGGCAAGTATTCTTAGGGCTAGGGTTAAGGTTAGGTTTAGGGATAGGGCTAAATTACGACTAGGGTTAGTGTTAGGGCTAGGGTTAGAGCTAGTTTTAGAATTAGTATCAGGGGTAGGGCTGCTTTTAGGCTTAGGCATCGAGTTAGGGTTAAATTTAAAGTTACGTTCCAATCTAGCGTTAAAGCTAGGGCTAAGGATAGGGAAATTGTGATGAAAAGGGTTAGGGTTAGAGTTAGGGTTATGTTTAGGGTAAGGGATGTTGTTTTGGCTAAATTTAGGGCTAGGACAAGGGTTAGTATTAGGGTTAGGGTTAGTTAAGGTTATGGGAATGATTAACGCTAGGTTAATGGCTAGGATAAGGTTTAATGTTTGTGTTAGGGTTAGGGATAGTATTAGAGCTAGTGCTTATGTCAGGTCTAGGGTTATTGTTATGGCTAAATTCAGTGTTAGGTTTATGGTTTATTCCAGTGTAATGATTAGTTTTAGGGTAAGATGCAGGTTTATATCTAGGGTTATTTTTAGGGTTATGGTCAGTGTTAGGGTTTGGGTTACTTTAGGGTTTAGGTTTAGGGCAATGGCACGGTTTAGTGTAATGGATAGGGTTAGGATTAGGCCTAGGGTTAGCTTAAGGGTTAGGTTTATTGTTAGGGTAATGAATAGGTTTAGACCTTAGGTTAGGGCTAGGGTTATGTATAGGTTTTGCACTTGTTTTGTGTTAGGGTTAGGTTTAATTTTAAGGTTAAAGGTAGGTTTAGGACTTGGATTAAGGCTAGGTTTGGTGGTAGGTTAGGGTTAGGGTTAAGACTATGGCTAATGTATGAAGTAGGGTTATGATTAGTGCTAGTTATATGTTTAGAGTTGGGGTTAGTTCAGGTGTTAGGTTGAGGTTTACGGTGATGATGATGTTTAGAGCCAGGGTTAGTGCTAGGGTCAGAGTCAGGGTCAGGGTTAGTTTTCGGGTTAGGGTTAGGACTAGAATTAGGGATATGGTTAGGGCTATGTGTAGGGTTAGGTTTTGGTTTAGGTTAAGAGTTAGGGTTATGGCTATGACTTGGTTTTGTTTTAGGGTTCTGGCTAGGTTTAGAGCTAATTTTAGGATTAGCATTAGCGTTAGGGCTAGTGTTAGGTTTAGGTTTAGGGTTAGGGTTAGGGTTAGATTTATAGTTAGGGTTAGATCTAGGGTTACGGCCAGGGCTATGAATAGGGCTAGAGTTACACCAAGGATCAGGACTAGGATTGGGGTTTTAGTATGGGATAGAGTTAGAACTAGGGTTAGGGTTATGGTGAAAGTTAGAGTTAATCTTTGCGCTAGAGTTTGGGTTAGAGTTAGGGATAGGTCTAAATTATGGCTAAGATTAGGGCTAGGTTTAGTGTTAGGTTTAGGCCTCGGGTTTGGGTTAGGGATAAAATTAAGGCTACGTTTAGGGCTAGGATAAGAGCTAGGATTTTTCTTAGGGTTAGGGCTAGGATTAAGGCTAGGGTTAATATCAGGTCTAGGGTTAAGGTTAGGATTAGTTTTAGGGTTAGGTTTATGGCTAGGTCTCGTGTTAGGGTTACATAAGGTAAGATTCAGGTTTAGAGCTAGGGGAATTATTAGGGTCACGGTCAGTGTTATGGTTTGGTTTAGTTGAGGTTAGTTTAGGGTTCGAATTAGCATTAGGGTTAAGGTTAGCATAATGATTGGTTTAGGTTTAGGTTTCAGGGTAGGTTTAGGGTAATTGATAGGTTTGGGGAAAGCGATAGGGTTAGGGTTAAGCCTAGGGTAAGCATGATGGTAAGGGTTATTTTTAGGGTAATGGATACAGTTAGAGTTAAGGTTAGGGATAGGTTTATGGTTAGGATTAGGTCTTGTGTTCGTGTTAAGATGAGGGTTAAAACTAGGATTAGGATTAGTGTTATGTTTAGCATAAGGGTTAGTTTCTGAGCTATGATTAAGGCTAGGCTGAGAGTTAGGTTCAGGATTTAGTCTAGGATAGAATTATGGTAAATTTTGGGTTAGGGTTAGACCTAGGTTTAGTTTTAGGGTAAGAGTAAGGATCAGGGTTAGGGTTAGGTTTGGGGATAGTGTTAGAGCTAGGGTTAGGACGATAATTGTGGTTAGGGTTTTGGTTAGTCTAAGGACTAGGGATAGGTCTAAGGTTACACTTAGGTTTAGGTTTTTGCTTAGGGTAAGGGATTGATTTAGATCTAGGGTAAGAGAGTTAAAGCTAGGATTAGGGCTCGGTTTAAGACTAGTTTTTGTGTTAGGGTTAGGCCTATGATTAGGGCAAAGGCTAATGTAACAACTAGGTTTACCATTAAGGTTAGTTGTAGGGTTAGGATTAGGGGTAGGTTGAGTGCTAGGGTTAGGTTTAAGGTTAGGGTGATATTTATAGCTAAGGTTTTGTTAGAATAGGAGTCAGGTTTAGGGTTAGATTTATGGTTTGCCTTAAGACTCAAATTAGGGCTATTGTTAATGTTTGTGTTTGGTTTGAGTTTAGGGCGTTGTTTAGATCTAGGGGGAGTGTTAGGATATGAGTCAGGGTCAGGATTAGTTTTAAGGTGAGGCTTAGGACTCGAATCAGGGCTAGGTTTAGGTCTAGGTGTAGTGTTAGTGTTTGGTTTAAGTTAAGGTTTAGGGTTAGGGCTATTGTTCAGTTTTGTTTCACTGCTAGGATTAGGGTTAGCACTAGTTTTATGATTAGAATTAGTGTTAGGGCTAGTGTTAATGTTAGGCTTAGGCTTAGGTTTAAGGTTAAATTTCGAGTTAGGGTTAGGTTTGGAACCAACTTTAGGGCAAGCGTTAGTTCTAGTGTTAGGTTTATGGTAGTGGATAGGGATTGAACTAGGGATAGGGCTAGGGGAAGTTATAGAGTTAGTCTTAGGGCTAGGGTTAGGATAGGGTTAGAGATAGAGCTAAATTAGGGCTAGGATTAGGACTAGGTTTTGTGTTTAGCTTAAGCCTAGGTTTAGGTTTAGGGTTAGGTTTAAATTTAGGGTAAGGGATGACATTATACCTAGATTTAGAGGTAGGTTGAAGGTTAGAATTAGAATTAGGTGTAGGGCTAGAATTAGGGTTATGATTAAGGCTAGGTTTAGGGCTAGGATGAGGGCTAGGTGTGTTTTTATGGATAGGGATAGGACTACAGCTAGAGCTAATTTCAGGTCCAGAATTATGGTTAAAGATAGTTTTAGTTCATTTCTCTCCTTGTTTATTTTCCCATTTCCCCTCACAACCTCTTATATGTAATTTTGTTTAACAATGAGGGTCTCCCTCCATTACCATGCAATTTCCCTTTTCTCTCCCTTTCCATCCCACCTCATGTATCTGTTTAATGTTAATCTTTTCTTCCTGCTCTTCCTCCCCGCTCTGTTCTTAGTTGCTCTCATTATATCAAAGAAGACATTTGGTATTTGTTTTTTAGGGATTGGCTAGCTTCACTAAGCATAATCTGCTCTAGTGCCATCCATTTCCCTGCAAATTCTATGATTTTGTCATTTTTTAGTGCTGCGTAATACTCCATGGTGTATAAATGCCACATTTTTTTATCCATTCATCTATTGAAGGGCATCTGGGTTGGTTCCACAGCCTAGCAATTGTGAATTGTGCTGCTATGAACATCGATGTAGCAGTATCCCTGTAGTACGCTCTTTTAAGGTCTTCAGGGAATAGTCCAAGAAGGGCAATAGCTGGGTCAAATGGTGGTTCCATTCCCAGCTTTCCCAGGAATCTCCATACTGCTTTCCAGATTGGCCGCACCAGTTTGCAGTCCCACCAGCAATGTACAAGAGTACCCTTTTCCCCACATCCTCTCCAGCACTTGTTGTTGTTTGACTTCATAATGGCTGCCAATCTTACTGGAGTGAGATGGTATCTTAGGGTGGTTTTGATTTGCATTTCTCTGACTGCTAGAGATGGTGAGCATTTTTTCATGTACTTGTTGATTGATTGTATGTCCTCCTCTGAGAAGTGTCTGTTCAGGTC
>NW_026005697.1:0-5208 GCF_001458135.2 Marmota marmota marmota | reverse complement strand
GTAGAGGATAGGAAAGGTAGCAGAATACAACAGTTACTAATAGGGCATTATGTAAAAATGTGGATGTGTAACCGATGTGATTCTGCAATCTGTATTTGGGGTAAAATTGGGAGTTCATAACCAACTTGAATCTAATGTATGAAATATGATATGTCAATAGCTTTATAATGTTTTGAACAACCAATCAAAAAAAATAAAATAAAATAAAGTCATGAAAAACTAAAAAAAAAAGGAATTCATACTCAACAAAAAAAAAAAAAGATGGTTTTAGGATTAGGTTTATGTCTACGTCTAGGCTAAGGGTTAGGTGTTGGGTTATGGTCAAGTTTAGAGCTAGGGGTATTATGAGGGTCAAGGTCTGGGATAGATTAAGGTTTCAAGTTTGGGCTTGAATTAGTTTTAGGATTAGGGTTAGGGTAATGATAGGGTTAGGTTTAGGATTCAGGTTAGGTTAGGGTAATGGAAGTTTTAGGATTCAGGATAGGGTTAGGTTTATGCCTAGGGTTATCATTATGGTTATGGTTATGGTTATGGTAATGGATAGAGTTAGAGATCAGTTTAAGGCTAGAGTTATGGTTACAATTAGGGCTAGTGTTAGGGTTAGTTTAGGTTTAAAGCTAGGGTAAGGGCTTGGATTAGGGCTAGGTTTTGGGTTATATTAGGACTAGGGTTAGGGTTACAGATAATGTAAGTACTAGGTTTACATTTAGGGCTAGTTTTAGGGTTTTAGTGTTAGGTTTACTGTTAGGGTTAGGTTTGGGGTTAGGGTGATGTTTAGACCTAGAAGTGTTAGGGTCTGTGTCAGGTTCAGGGTTAATTTTAAGGTTAGGCTTCCAACTCAAATTAGGGCTAGGGTTAGGTCTAGGTGTAAGGTTAGGATTTGGTTTAGGGTAATGGTTAGGGTTAGAGCTATGGCTCATTTTGTTATAAGGCTAGGGCTAGGGTTAGGGCTCATTTTAGGATTAGTGTTATGGTTTGGGCTAGTGTTAGGGGTAAGCTTAAGCTTCGGGTTAGGGCTAGATTTAGAGTTACGTTTTGCCTAAGGTTATTTCTATGGATAAGGATAGGGCAAGGATTAGTTCTAGATTTAGGGTTAGGGTTAGGGTTACAGTAAGGGACAGGGTTAGAACGAGTGATATGGCTAGTGTGAAAGTTAGAGTTAGTCTTAGGGCTAGGGTTAGGGTTAGGTTCAGGGATAGGGCTAAATTATGGATAGGGTTATGTTAGGGCTGGGGTTAGGGCTAGTTTTAGAATTAGGCTTAGACATGGAGTTAGGGTTAGGTTTAGAGTTAGGTTTTGATCTAAGGTTAGTGCTAGGGCTAAGAATAAGGCAAGAGTTATCATTAGGGTTAGGGTTAGAGTTAGGGTTTAGTTTAGGCTAAGGATGTGGTTTTAGCAAGGTTTAGGGCAAGGGCAAAAGTTAGTATAGGTTTAGAAGTAGGGCTAGGGTTAGGGTTACGATTAAGGCTATGTTTAGGGCTACAATGAGGACTAGGATTTGTTTTAAGGTTAGGGATAGTATTAGGGCTATGGCTAATGTCAGGTCTAGGGTTACAGTTAGGGATATATTTAGTGTTAAGTTTAGGCTTGGTCCAGTATAAGGATTAGGTTTTTTGTTAGGGTCAGGTTTAGATCTAGAGTTGTATTTAGAATCAGGGTTAGGATTAGAGTTTGGTTTAAGTTAGTGTTTAGGTGCAGGCCTGGAATTAGTGTTAGATTTAAGGTTAGGGTAATGACAGTGTTAGATTTAGGGTTTAGGTTTGGTTTAGTGTAATGTATAGGGTTAGGGTAAGGCCTAGGGTTATCAGAAGTGTTAGGGTTATCTTTAGGGTAATGGATAGGGTTAGCCCTAAGGTTAGGGCTAGGGTTATGTACAAGATTAAAGCTAGTCTTTGGGTTAGCGTTAGGTTTAAGTTTAGGGTTAAAACTAGGTTTAGGACTCAGATTAAGGCTAGGTTTTGAGTTAGATTAGGGCTAGGGTTAAGGCTACCGCTAATGTATGAAGTAGGTTTATGATTACAGGTAGTTATAGAGTTAGAGTTAGGTCTAGGTCTAGTGATAAGGTTAGGTTTACAGTGATGATGATGTTTAGAGCCAGAGTTAGTGTTAGGGTCAAAGTCAGGGTCAGGGTTAGTTTTCAGGTTATGGTTGGACTATAACTAGGGATAGAGTTAGGTCTAGGTGTAGGGTTAGGGTTTGGTTTTGGTTAAGGGTTAAGGTTAGGGCTATGGCTCGGTTTTGTTTTAGGGCTACAGATAGGGTTAGGGCTAGTTTTAAGATTAGTCTTAGAGTTAGGGCTAGTTTAAGTGTGAAATTTAGGCTTAGGTTAAGGATTAGCGATAAGAGTAGAGTTATGGTTAGATTTAGTCTTAGAGTTAGGGTTAAATTTAGAGTTAGGTTTATATCTAGGTTTTGAGATAGGACTAAGTATAGGGCTAAGGTAGGACTACGTTTAGGGGTAGGTGTATGGTGATGGTAAGGGATCGGGTTAGAACTAGGTGTAGGGCTAGTGTGAGAGTTAGAGTTAGTCTTAGGGCTAGGGTTAGGATTAGGGATAGGGCTAAATTAGGGCTTGGATTTGGGCTAGGGTTAGTGTTAGGTTAGGTCTAGGGTTAGGGCTAGGATTAGTGTTAGGGTTAGGATTAGGTTTAGGGTAAGGGATGGGATTATAGCTAGTTTTAGGGATAGGGTTAGTGTTAGCGATAGGGTTAGCATTACGCCTAGGGTTAGCATATGAGTTAGGCTCATCTTTAGGGTAATGGATAGTGTTAGAGCTAAGGATAGGGCTAGGGATTAGGTTACAATTAGGGCTGGGTTTAAGGTTAGGCCTAGGGTTAGTGTCAGGGATAGTTTTAGGGTAAGTATTAGCATTTGAGCTGGGGTTAGGTCTTGGGCGAGGGTTAGGTTTAGAGTCAGGGCTAGGGTTAGGGTTAGGGTTGTGTTTAGGTTAAGGGTTAGAGTCTGAGCTAGGTTTAGGGCTAGGGCATCCATAGGATTAGGTTTAGTCTAGGATTATGGTTAGGATTACAATTAGGGCTAGGTTTAGGGCTAGGATAAGGGCTAGGTTTTGTGTGAGGTTTAGGGCTAACATTGGGGCTATGGGAAATATAAGATCTAGGAATATGTTTATGGATAGTTTTAGGGTCAGGTTTATGGATATGTCTAGTGTTATTGTAAGATTTTGGGTTAGAATAGGGTTTAGAGCTAAAGTTTGTTTAGAGTTAAATGTCATTGTTCAGGATAGGGTTAGGTTTAGGGTGAGCGCCAGAATTAAGAGTAGCTTTGGGTCTAGGGATAGGGTTAGTCTTTAAGTTAGGTTAACGGTTATTGTTAGGGATAGTGCTAGGTTTTTGTTTAGGGCTAGGGCTAGATTTATGACTATATTTAGGATTAGGTTTTGTCTAGTGCTAGTGTTACTGTTGGGTTCAATTATAGGTTTACCGGTATGGGAAGTGTTAGGGTTTAGTTTAGTGTTACAATAAGGTTTAGAGTTAGAGGTAGTGTTAGGGTCAGAATAAGGGTCAGGGTTAGGGTTAGGTTTAGAGCTAGAATGAGGCTACGATAGGACTAGTAATAGAGTTAGGATTTGGAGTAGGCTAAGGATTAAGTTTAGGACTAGGGTATCATTAGGGTTAGGGTTTGGCTTAGGGAAAGGGATAGGGTTTAAGTTAGGGTTAGGGTTAGGGTTAGGTTTATGGCTAGGGTTAGGGTTAGGGTTAGAATTAAAAAATAGGGTTAGGTATTGGATTCAGGCTAGGATTTGTGTTATCATTAGGGCTATGGCTAATGAAAGAACAAGGTTTCTGTTTAGGGTTAGTTCTAGGGTTAGCTTTAGGGCAATGTTTGGAGCTAGGGTTAGTCTTAGGGGCCGAGTTAGTGTTAGGGTTATTTCTAAGATTAGGGTTAGGACTCAAATTAGGGCTAGGTTTAGGGCTAGGTGTAGCTTTAGGGTTTGGTTTAGGTTAAGGGTTAGGGTTATGGCTCGGTTTTGTTTTAGGGTTAGGGTAGATTTAGGGCTAGTTTTCCAATAAGCATTATGGTTAAAGCTAGTGTTTGGATGAGGTTTATACTTAATTTTAGTTTTAGATCTAGGTTTAAGCCTTGGCGAAGGATAGGGATTAGTTTGGTGCTAGGGATAGGGCTAGCATTTGGGTTAAGGTAAGGGATAGTTTTAGAACTAGGGATAGGGCTAGAGTGAGAGTTGGAGTTAGTCTTAGGGATAGGGATAGGGTTAGGATTAGTGTTAGGGCTAAATTAGGGCTAGGATTTGTGCTAGGGTTAGTGTTAGATTTATGCCTAGGTTTAGGGCTAGGGTTAGGGTTAGCATTAGGGTTAGGGTAAGGTATGATGTTACAGCTATGTTTAATGCTAGGACAAGGGATAAATTTAGGGTTAGAACTAGGGTTAAAATTAGGGTTAGGATTAATTCTGGGCTTAGAACTAGGATTAGGGATAAGGATTGGGCTAATGTCAGGTCTAGGGTTAAGGTTAGGCAAGGGTTAGGGATAGGGCTAAGGCTCAGTTTTGTTTTAGAACTAGGCCTAGGGTTAGGGCTAGTTTTATGATTAGCAATAGTGTTAGGGCTAATGGTAGGGTGAAGTTTAGGCTTAGATATATTGTTATGGTTAGATCTAGGTTTAGGACTATGGCTAGGGTTAGGGCTACGTTTAGGGCTAGTGATAGTTTTATGGTAATAGATAGGGTTAGAACTAGAAATAGTGAGTAATGCCAAATGATGAGCAAAATTGTTTAAAAGAGGTAGAGGTGTAGCCATGAAAATAATCTATTTTTAACTGTTTTGGAACGCCCACGTGGCAAAATTTTGTAAGCAATGAGATATAATATCTTTAGTTTTTTCTCCAGCATGAAGGTAGACCATTAAAAATCCGGAAAAAGTATCAATGGTAACATGGAAATATTTTAATTTTCCAAATCCTGGCAAGTGTGTGACATCCATCTGCCAAATATGGTTAGGTATCTGTCCTCTAGGATTCACTCCAATATTAAATTGTGGTAAAAAGGTCATACAATTTTGACATTGTTTTATTATTTGTGTAGCTTGTTCCTTAGTTATTTTAAAACACTTTTTTAAAGTATTAGCATTAACATGGAACCTTTTAAGAAAATTTGTAGCTTCTTCTAGTGTATAGAAAATATGTATGTCAGTGTAGTCTTATCTGCTAAATCATTGCCCAAACTAAGGGCTCC
>NW_026005696.1:0-6223 GCF_001458135.2 Marmota marmota marmota | reverse complement strand
TTTTTTTTTTTTTTTTTTTTTTTTTTTTTTGAGGCTACTGTGAATGGGGAAGTTTTCCTAATTTCTCTTTCAGAGGATTTGTCACTGATGTATAGAAATTCATTTGATTAATGGGTATTTATTTTATATCCTGCTACTTTGCTGAATTCATGTATTAATTCTAGTTGTTTTCTGGTGTAGTTTTTTAGATCCTCTAAGTACAGGATCATGTTGTCAGCAAATAGCTATAGCTTGAGTTCTCCTTTTCCTATTCATAGCCCTTTAATTTCTTTCATCTGTCTAATTGCTCTGGCTGGAGTTTCAAGGACTATTTTGAATAGAAGTGGTGAAAGAGGGCATCTCTGTCTTTGTTCCAGTTTTTAGAGAGAATGCTTCCAAGTTTTCTCCATTTAGAATGATACTTGCCTTGGGTTTAGCATACATAGCTTTTATAATGTTGAGGTATGTTCCTACTGTCCCTAGTGGTTTGAACGTGAAAGGGTGCTATGTTTTGTCAAATGCTTTCTCTGCATTAATTGATATAATCATATGATTCTTATCTTTCAATCTATTAACGTGATAAATTATGTTTTGATTTCCATATGTTGAACCAATCTTACATCCTTGGAATGAACCCCACTTGATCATGGTGCACTAGTCTTAGTATGTTTTTGTATGTAATTTGACAGAATTTTATTGCAAATTTTTGCATCAATGTTCATCAGGGTATTGGTCTAAAATTTTCTTTCCTTGATGTGTCTCTGCCTGATTTGGGTATTAGGATGATACTAGCTTCATAGAATGAGTTTGGATGTGTTCCTTCCTTTTCTGTTTTATGAAATAATTTGAGGAGCATTGGTATTTAACTGTTCTTTGTAGGTCTTGTAGAACTCAGCTGTGAATCCATCTGGTCCCCGGCTTTTCTTGGTTGGTAGGCTTTTGATGGCATCTTCTGTTTCATTTCTTGAAATTGATATTTTTAAATTGTGTATGTCCTCTTGACTCAGTTTGGGTTGATCATAAGCCTCTAGAACTTTGTGGGTGTCTTCGAGGTTTTCTATTTACGGTTGTATAAATTTTCAAAGTAGTTTCTAATTGTCTTCTATTATTTCAATAGCATCTGTCGTGATATTTCCTTCTCATCATTAATTTTTCTAATTTGAGTTTTCTGGCAATAGCATTTAAAAAGATTAGTATAAAGGATTTATTACTCATGAAATGATTGCAAAGGCAGCTTTTTAGAACTTATCAATCCAGACCTAACCTGTCTCTAGGGAGGCGACTAGTGTCACCCAACCTTACTCTATTCAAGCGATACCTAGAGTTTGGGTAGCCTAGAGTTCAGCAGCAGATTTTTCCTAGCCTTTGTCTTTATTCCTTGTGGACACTTTCCCACAGAAGTCTCCTGGAGTATAACATAATCAAGAAAAGAATTGGCTACTAGATTAAAATTCTCTGAACCTGGTTACTTATTTCTACTCTCAGTAGTAATGACTGATGGGTGCTTTAATATTTTTTATTTTATTTACTTCTATTTTCTACTTTTTAAATTAATGTTCAACTTTGGCGATGAAAAAAATATCTATTAAATAAGGACCGGTCAGAGAGACAAGATGAGATTCAGGATACTGTATTGGTAAGGAGGTTTTCAAAGGTGAAAAATCTTAAGAAATGTTGAAGGAAGACTGAAACGAAGTTACAGTCATGAGCAGGAGATTTGGCGTTTCAAAGACCAGAGATCTTCCCATTCAGTGATGCCCCAAATGGGAACTGGTAAAAGAAAAACCCAAAGATATTTAGGGAGGAGGAATAAATGTGGGAATTGGAGGTCTGAATAAAAGAAGTAAAACATCTCATGTTTTATACTTAAGAGCAGAACATTAATAACTAAGGGGGAAGAAAAAAAAGATCTAGTGGAATTTGAAGAGCAAGTAGTTCTAGGATGTTCAGTGCTTAAGTTACCTGATATTCATCTGCCAAGTAAAACAGTCTGTTAGAAGAACATAACCTCTTAGCTAAACTAACTCCTACATTTTACAATTAAACAGGAAGAAACTTCATAAATGTGTCAAGAATTCTTTCCCTGCTGAGAAAAACTTTAACCTCGACAGAACATCACAGTTGGTTTTGTGAAGCAGAATTAATGCAGGTCAAGTGAGTTTGAGATTCCTAAGTGAAAAGAATAATAAAAGTGCCAAGTGCAACTTTCTTTATCCTTATTCTTTGAGAGATTCTTGGATCTGTCAGAAAAATAATTGCAGTCATTAAAGCTATGTCTTCTGACAGGTTAGGGTGTGTGTTTATGCATTTTTACTTTACTAAATCATCCAAGGAAACAAAACATTTATTGTGTAGTAATTTTTGTCATTTAAAATTGTTATTAAAAGGTTTTGTTTATAGGACTGAAAAAAGGTACCCATGTTATGGTTTAGTAAGTGGAAGTGAGGCTTTGTTTCCCTTGGAAACAGTAATAACATAAGAAATGGCCTGACATAATGACATTTTTTTCCACAATAATATATCTTTTTA
Organism: Marmota marmota marmota; assembly: GCF_001458135.2. NCBI lineage: Eukaryota > Metazoa > Chordata > Mammalia > Rodentia > Sciuridae > Marmota > Marmota marmota. The sequence continues at coordinate 3,715 of NW_026005696.1, read as the reverse complement.
TTTTCCAACTAACTTGTTATCTAATGGAGGAACTGAGCAAAATGAGACAGAATTCCTTAAATTTAAACATTATTTATTCATTCATTTATTAACTTACCTATTCATTTATTTTGCCAAGAATATTTCTAATCTCAAACAAGAAAAGTGAGTCCTTAAAGATTAAATTGTTTTAAAATTACACAAATGTGAGAGGACAGCTCTTATAAGGAAATGAGCAATTTTTAGGGTCATCTTAAGTTACAAAAAGTTTTGATTTACTGTAATTAGAATGGAATCCTTGAGCATGATTGTTGGAGTTTCAATGACAATTCAATGCCTTATTAGTCTAAAATCTTATTTCCCTTTTGACTATATTTTTTTTTACTGAGGCAAAATCCATATATTAAAGTGAAAAATTTATTGGCATTTAGTACCTTCAGCATGTTGTCCAACATCTACTTCTATCTGGTTAACAAATGTTTCCATTACCACGAAACGACCGCATGCCCTCAACAGCAACTTCTCATTCTCCCTGCCTAAGCTCTTGTAAACCACTACCAATATTCTCTGTGGATTTACCTATTAAGCAGAATTCTGAATGCAGGCCCAGAATATCTTACAACATAGTTCTCAAATGTTAATATGTATCAGTATCAGAGACACAGAATAATGTTAACTGAAAGGCAATACCTAAGTCCCCACAGCCAAAAATTCTTGAATAGTCCATAGCCAAACTCTGATTAAGTCATAATTACAATGATTGTCATCTTCATAGTCCATAGCTAAACTCTATGAAACTGCTCTCTAAACTTTTTGTTACATGTTTCTAGATTTGTTTTGTATTGCTCTTCATTTATATTTTCTCTAAAGCAAATATTACTAATTAGAAGTCCATCTTGCTTATATAACCTATATGTGTGTTTTGTTTCTTTCTTGCTTATTTACTTACTTTATTGCTACTAGGGATTGAACAAAGAGGCACTTTGCTATTGAACTACATCCCTAGCAATCTCCTGCCTCAATTTCCCTAGCAGCTGTGATTACAGGTGTGTGCCACAATGCCCAGCTGTGTTTTGTTTTTTACCAACTGTCCTGAGGTTATTACTAGCCACTCCAGTCTAAATATTTCCTACACCAATGTAGGAAAAAATCTTATTGGTTATTCTAAGTACTCAGATTGTAATCCTTGATTAATAAATTGTTTCCTATTTTTTTATATATGTTTTGGTACTAGGGATTGAACCTAGGGGTACTTAACCACTGAACCACATCCCCAGCCCTTTTTATTTTTCATTTTGAGACAGGGTTTCACTAAGTTGCTTATGACCTCACTAAGTTGCTAAACCTGGCCTTAAACTTGAGATCTTCCTGCTTCAGCCTCCTGGGCAGATGGAATTATAGGAATGTGCGGCCACTCAGGCATGCACATACAAATTTAGACTTGTGATTACAGGAAAAGCATAATTTAGTATTCTTTAAGTTTTATTTAACATTGCTTGAAAGAATATTTTTAAAAATTTGCTGACTATGCTGGCTTCAGTGGTGCTAGGGCTGGGTAACTAGAGCTCTCTGAGTTGTCAAAGCACCATAAACAACTGCCATCTATATGATAATCTACCATAGTACACATTTTATTTAGGAATATCTTTGTAACTATTTTTCCCTTTTCTTAGGAAATCTCTTCTCATTCTTCCTTGCTGTATTGTGTTCTATTTTTAAATACTTTTCTTGGTGCATAATAGTTATGTATAATAGTGGGGTTGTTTTTGACAGATTCATAAAGCCATGGAATGTAATTTTTGCCTTTTCAATCCCCAGAACTTCCACTTTCCCTCCCCTCCTAACTCACTTCTCCTCTTCTTCTATTCTGCTGGTCTTCTATTTATTTTTTTTAATTTGTGCTTTATATAAATATAGACAGAAAGGTAGAATTCACTGTGGTACATTCATATATGCATATAGCATAATTTGGTTAATTTCATTCCAAAGTTTCTTTCTTTTCATGTTCCTCCTCCCTCCAAGTCAATTCCCTTCCTCTGTTCAATTCCCTTCCTCATCTCCCTTCTATTATTATGGAATCTTCCTTTTTTATTTCCTCACTTCTCTCTAGCTTTTGAATATGAGGGAATATATTTGACTTCTGACTTTCTGAGTCTAGTTTATTTCAACATCATTATGTTCTCCAGTTACATCCATTTACCAGAAAATTTCATAATTTCATTTTTATGGTTGAGTACATATACCACATTTTCTTTATCCATTCATCTGTTAAAAGGTATTTTGGCTAATTCTATAACTTGGCTTTTGTGAATTGTGCTGTTATAAATATTGGTGTGACTGTTACATTTATTTTGTAGATTTTAGTTCTTTTGCATAAATACTTAGGAGTGGGATAGCTGGGTCATAAGTTTATTTCATTCATGGTGCTTTGAGGAATCTCTATATGTTTTTTCAAAGTAGTTGTGAAGTCCCACCAATAATTGTGAATGTATCTTTTCCTCCAAATTCTCTCCAGCATTTAATATTTTTTATACCCTTGATTGCCATTCTATCTGGAGTGAGATGAAATCTCAATATAGTTTTGATTTCCATTTCCTCATTACTACAGATGTTGAACATTATTTTGCATATTTTTTAGCCATTTTTAAATTTTTTCATTTGAGAAATGTCTATTTAATTCTTTTGTCTATTTATTGACTGGGTTTTTTCAATATTAAGTTTTTTGAGTACTTTATATATTCTGGATATTAATACCTTGTAGGAGGAGTAGCTGGTAATACATTCTTCCATTATGTAGACTCTCCCTTCACAGTCATAATTTTTCCTTTCCTGTGCAAAAGCTTTTAAATTTAATGCTATCCCACTTTCAAGGGTCTTGCTCAAGAAGACAATGCCTGGTTCACCTGTTAACATTGACTCTATCTGTGCTTTCTTCTAATAGTTGCACTTTTTCTGAGCTAATTTCTCAGTCTTTGATCTTCTTTGAGTTGACTTTTGTACAAGTTGAGTAACAGGGATGTAGTTTCATTCTATATGGATATTTAGTTTTCCCTGTATAATTTGTTTAAAAGGTTATCTTTTCTCCAACATGTGTTTTGGGAAACTTTGTTGAGTATCACATAACTGTGACTATGTGGGGTTGTTTTTGTGTCTTCTATCTATTCTGTTGGTTTTCATATTTGCTTTTGTGCCAACGCCATACTCTTTTTGGTATTATAGCTCTGTAGTACAGTTTGAAATCTGGTATTGTGATGCCTCCACTCTCACTGTTCTTGCTCAGTATTGCTCTGGCTGTTTCTGCTTTTTTATTATTTGGTGTGAAGTTTAGGACTGCTTTTTTTTCTAGTTCTGTAAAGAGTGTCATTGGTATTTTGATGGGGATTACATTGAATCTACATATCACATTCAGTAATATGGCCATTTGACAATATTAATTCTTTCTACCCAACCAGAGGAGTGTTTTTCAATTTAATTCTTCAGTGTTCCATAGTTTTTCTTGTACATGACTTTAACCTCCATAGTTAAGTTTATTCCCAAGTTTTTATTTGTTTTGAAGTTACTGTGAATTGAAAGGTTTTCCTGGTTTGTTCTCAGAAGATTCATTGTTGCATTATAGGAAAGTTATTGATGTTTGTATTATAATCTTTATCCAGATACTTTTCTGGATATGTTGATCTACTGTAGAAGTCTTCTGGTGGAGTTTTTCTTGTTTTTTTTTTTTTTTTTTTTTTTTTTT
>NW_026005695.1:0-6242 GCF_001458135.2 Marmota marmota marmota | reverse complement strand
AAAAATGCTACACAGAGAGCCATGTACCCTAACATGCATAGATGCATTGGGCATATCCCTTTATACTTAAAAACAGTATGGATGGAATTTCAGGAGAGTGGAATCTGGTAAAATTTCACATTTTAGGTAGACATTTTAAATACATTTTCAAAGAAAAATTCTTTACCTTTCTTGATCAAATTTTTCTGTTCCACAAGTTAATTTTTGTCCTAATTAATATTTTTTTCATATTTAATTAATCACATTTCTTTAATCACAATGGTATTTTTAGTCATCTGAGGAGGATAGTCTGGATTATCTTTTCCATGGAACCTGTGTCATTTTTAATTTCATTTTTTTAAAATATATTTTTAGTTGTAAATGGGCACAGTAACTTTATTTTATTTATTTTTTAGTGGTACTGAGGATCAAACCCAGTACATCACACATACTAGGCAAGTGCTCTACCACTGAGCCAGCCCATGCTTAATTTTCTTAACCATTTATTTAATTCATGGAATCAGATAATGGTTCCAACTCAGTGAACTCCTTTCTACTCATTTACCAATTTTTTTTTAAATTCAATCCACAACTATATTCCAGCACCCAATATAATATTAAAAGTATAGCAGTTCATTTAGTACTTATATGTAGTAATTCATTTAATATTTAAACAGATTTTATTTCCATTTTACACACAATTATTAGATGACAGTCATTAGTCAATTATAAGATATGTACCCACTCTCCCAATGATATGCAATTAGTGGCAAGTCATACAGTTAAAATTCTGAGTTAGAGAAATTTAGTTACAAAGTCCTATTTTTCCCAAATACAAATACTTTCACTATGGGTGATATTAAAGTCAGTGGGCAATGATCATTGATTTTCACAAATGTTTGTGGGTGTGTCAAGTCTGATAGACATTGTATTTAATAGCCTACTACACTAGGTGGCAGTACAACTTTGGAACTTCCTAAATATAGAACCACAATCAAAATATCCATGTCAATGAATCTCACTGACCTTATTTGTGAAAACAGCATGAAATATCTAACCCATCATATGTTTTAGCTTGTAGTGCCCTCAAATATACCATAGATGAAAATATATTTTAAAATGTAATTTTTAAATTGGCAAAACTTGAAGTTTCTATAACCATAGAAGTACAACCTAGAAAGGTGCTATAGATCATATTAACTTCTAGAGTCTGTGTAATCATAACAATAATAAGAAGCACCAGAAGAAAAATGAAAAGCTAATGCATGGAAGAAGGGTAGGCAAAGTGAGGCGTGCATGAAGGAATGTGAGGAGAGTTGTTTCTCTTTTCATAATCTCATCACTCTACCTGCAAGAGTATGAGAATAAACAAGGGTAATTCTGGAATTGGAGACATAATTGAAAAAAAAAACAGAATTATTATACCAAGAGAACTTTGACATTCTCTCTGAATAATTCCCAAAATCAAGGGAGAAATACCCTTCTTTTCTTCTCTAGTGAGTTCTACACATTGGTTCTCAAAAATTAAACACTAACCATCAAAAGCACCTGTGAGCCTGTTAGGACTCCATTTGTGCCCCACCACAGCCTACTGGATGGGGACCTCTGGAGATAAGTCCAAGTTAACTGACTTCACAAACTGTCCTAGAGAGCCTCCTAAACATTAGAGATCAAAATCACTGCTTAATGAACAAACAAAGCCAACAGCACAGAAAGTAAGCTTGTTGTGTAATAGAATAGGCAGTCTGTCCTCAGTGATTCTGTAGTTCTGCAAATTGATATGTGTGTGAAGTTCGGGAGTGGGATGATCAGAGGAAGTAAAATATATCCAACAAATATTTAAATAGTTATTCGGGATTCGGTCCTGGTCTAAGTGCTAATATCACAAAAGTAAATAAAACATAGTACAGGTTTGTATACTCAATAAATTTACTGGACTAATACAACTTTCCAAAACAGGATACCTCATCAAACCTACAGAGGCTAAAATAATTCCCAAATAGTGAACTTGGAGCAGCATCCTGATATGCATGATGCTTTTAGGAGATAATGACTTGGACAGTGTTTTACTGAAGCAGAGGTACCATATTCACAGCCATGGCAACATTAGGAAATCTGACTTCTTTGGAAAATGGGAAGTAGTCATTTAGCATGGTAGAAAACCAAAAAGCAGATGCATAAGTTATGTTGTAGAGATGCAAGGTGTGTGCTTTTTTCCAGAGAAAGGCCCTTATTTTATGAAATTTGACTGGATTCTCTGTTGCTATGGAATCACTGAGAAATTGCAAGCAAACTGGTGATATGTTAAGATTCCAGTATCAGAAGCACAATGCGGAATGCATTAACAGGGATAAGGCTAGATGCAAAGGGTTCAGTTATAAAGATATTGAAATGGACAGGGAGAAAAAAAAACATGATCTGACTACAAGAGTTATAGTATGGATAAAGAATAAACAGGATTTCTGGTGATATTTATTCATGCAGCGAATGAAATATGTGCAATATAGAAGGTCTATTCTTGAGTGGAGACACATTTCAGTCGGAACAAGTCATTAAGGTGCTTAGAAAATACCAATTTTTTTTTCAATTGAAAGGAATTTATAGGTTAGAAATACTGATGTGAGCACTATTACCATATAGATTCCATACCATCTGAATTGGAGGTCATCTCTCAGAGATTGAGAGCCAAAGATTAAAGTAAAAAACAGACTAGGAAATAAGAAGAAGGAGGAGGAGGGGAGGATGATCAGGAGGAAGAAGATGAAGAACAAGGGAGACTGTTAATGAAGGAAGGTCTTTAGGATGGTTAGGTGGTTACAGGATCTATGTGTAGCAGAATAATATATAGCTTATAAGGTATATGAACAAATGTCAAAAACTGCCTTGAATTTGACAATACAAAGACCATTGGATAGCCAGGCACAGTGGCTCACAAGCCTTGAACTGAAGTACCTCCAGTGGAAGCCAGCCTCAACAGCTTAGCAAGACCAGATCTCTAAAACAAACAAAGAAACAAAAATTATAAAAGGCTGAGGATGCAGTTCACTAGTGGAATGCCCCAGTATCACAAAAGCAATGACAAAATCAGTTCATCAGAGCAGTGGAAGCAGAAAAAAATATTTCAAAAGGCTGAAGAAGAGATGAAAGCCATTTGTCCATAGAGAATGACAAAGTCCATAAGTGCATGGAGAAAGGGAGAATAGCAGAGAATTTGCTTCCTTTGCTTTTATTTCTTGGGAGGTGATACTTGATATTTTAGCTTCCCATATTGGCAAAAACTGTTGGCTTACTTGTAGCAAAAAGTAATTGAATTTGAGGAGATAGAGTTGCTGAGTAGAGAAATAAAGAAACTAATGTCTCTGATCAAAGTAGAGAGTGATCACCCAGAGCCTACAGGACATGCAGAGGCTGGGGTGAAATTGTCTTCTCTTTGACTTGTTGTTTTCCTGCAAGGGCTCTGTGTTATGGTGGTAGATTTTGAGGAGGAGGCTGCTGGCAGTGATATTACTCTCCTAAGGCTGACACAACAATGAATCCCAAAATGGGTGGCTTTAAATAACAGCATTTATTCTGTCTCAGTTGTGGAGGCAGAAGTGTGAGATCAATTTGTCAGCAGAGCTATGCTCCCTCTGAAGGCTGTGTTCGTGGGGGGATGGGGAATCTGTTCCATGACTTCTTCCTGCCTTCTGGCTTTGCTAACACTTGTTAGATTCTTTATTTGAAACAAATATCACTCCATGCTCTGCTTCCTCTTTCAAATGACATTTCTGTGTCTATCTTCTTGTCATCTTCTCTCTGTATATGTCTATCTCCATGTCTCTTCTTCTCTTTTTACAAGCAAATCCAAATTGTTGATCTCATTTTAACTTGAAAACACTTGACAAGATCCTATTTACAAATCAGGTCATAGTCACAGATACTGGAGGTTAAATTTCAGCATATCTCTTTCTGAAACACAACTAAACCCACTAAAATGGAAAGATTGCATTGAAAATGTTTAATATGGTGACAGGGACAATATCATCAAATAGGTACAGAAAAGGAGACAAGAGCATGATAATGTTCAATGAAACATATTCATGATTGGTAAGGAGGAAACATGTGGTGAATTAAAGAGAAAAAAAAATAACGCCAACATATAAGAAAGAAAAAGATTGTGAAATAAGGAAAAAATGACTAAAAATGTAGGTAACTGTGCTTCAGGAGGAGTATTTATAATTTAAAACTTTATGGAGAAGGTTTTTCATATATTGCCATATCCAAGAAGGGGTAAGTAGATACTAAAAGATAGATTTAAATGCAAATTTATTATCAATTTTATAAAAGATTTTGAGAAGTCTAAGTACCTTAATATAAATAGTAGTAAAATATTGCCATTTAGCATAATCAGTTTTTCAACAATAGTTTATGCAATATGCTTCTTTTGTGAGTTTTCTGTTATATAAATGTTATGTTATAAAGTCTGGCTCAACATATAACACCTATAGGAAATCACAAAACCTGGAAATAATTGTAGGTAGACTAGAAGTATACTGGTGGTTTGCTGATTGTTTTATGTTATCTTGGGGCATCTTCATTTTCATTAACATACATACCTACTTTCAGTCTTTTCTATTTTCTACTAATTAAATGACATACAACTGTTCCTCAATAAATATTCTAATGAATACAAATTGTTAAAAGTATTTGCACTATATTTTTACAATTTCAGACACCTTGACCATCACATATAACTATCTTAGAATAATAAAAAAGTAATTATTAATTGCTTTGGAGCCACATATTGATCATTTTTAATATTTGCATATGTGAGTTTTTGATAGTTCAGTAATAACAGTGTATTCTTAAGAAAGCACTTCAGTGCCCATTTATAGACCCTCTTATCTATCAAAAATAGCTATGTAGTTTAATAATTGACCAACTCTGCAACAAACTCCCACAAAAAAAAATAGCAAATAATTTTCTATTTTCCTTGCACATGAAGCAGCCTCAAAGGTGAATTAATGTATCCTGCTATACCATGACAGGAACGAAATAATGAATATCAATCAAGTAAGGTGCACCACAAATGTAACTGTTCATTTGTTAATGTGTGGTAGAATTTTATTTGCTTTCCCCTTAAAGGACAATCAATAAGTTGGGGTGCAAAGAAATTGAATCCTGAACTTACAAAGGGTGTGATGACTAATTTTGATTTATGTATGAGAAGAATGTTACAGTAATGAAAAACGATTATTGATCCCAACAAAATGTATACTATACTGATTGACCTCATTTCAATGGGTGATAATATTCAATGTTTTATACCTAACTTTACCTTTTGTCCTGCTTTTATTTTCTACCTCCCTTAATGTTTTACTTTGTGTGAACTGCACTAAATATTTTGAAGAGAATAACCTACAAAATGGAAATCAAAAAAACAAATTTTAAACTCTTAGTTTAAAATATGTTCAATGTGGTCAGATGTGTGTGTGTGTGTGTGTTTTCAAAAAAAAAAGAGAAGAAATATCAAGTCATCAAACTTATTTCAAGGTTATAATTTCAGTTTGGGTATTACACATGATTAATGTGGGAACTTTTGAAAATGAACTTTGAATTCTGTGTACATAATTTTATTTAGTGAAACTCTGCTAAAAAAGATTAATTTATAAGATAAAAATGTTATTGAAGCCCCTGTATTAAAGTTGCACAAATGTGCATTGAAATACACCTTGACCATCACACATAACTATCTTAGAATAATAATAATGGTGTTAATAAGGGCTGGGGATGTGGCTCAAGCGGTAGCGCACTCGCCTAGCATGTGCAGGGCACTGGGTTCGATCCTCAGCACCACATAAAAATAAAATAAAGATGTTGTGTCCACCAAAAACTAAAAAGAATAAATATTAAAAAAATTCTCTCTCTCTCTCTCTCTCTCTCTCTCTCTCTCTCTCTCTCTCTCTCTCTCTTTCCCCCTCTCTCTCTCTCTTTAAAAAATGGTTTTAATAAATACAGCTAATTTTTTTTTGTTTGTTTTTTATTTTATTTTTTGGTATTGGAGATTGAACTCAGGGGCATTCAACCAATGAGCCTCATGCCCCACCCCCACCATTTTGTGTTTTATTTAGAGACAGGGTCTCACTGAATTGCTTAGCACCTCGTTTTTGCTGAGGTAGGCTTTGAACTTGACTGGGCCTCCAAAACCACTGAGATTACAAGCCAGCGCCACACTGCCTGAGTAAACTAGCTGTTTTATAATTTGATACTGTGTTGCATCCCAG
>NW_026005694.1:4263-6245 GCF_001458135.2 Marmota marmota marmota | reverse complement strand
TGTGGTGTTACATGTGCGTGGCGTGTGCTGTGTGTTCGTAGCGTGTTACATGTGCGTGGCGTGTGCACTGGAGTGAGGAGCGTGGTGCAGTGCGGCATGTGTAGGAGGGTGTGCTGCAGCGCCGTGGCCCCGGGAGCGTCTCCGCTCCCCCTAGCGGAGGGAGGTGCGAGGTGCGCTCGTCAGGGAGCGTCTCTGGGCAGACGACTGCCAGGCGGGTGGGCGGACGGCGGGAGGAACCGGCAGATCCTGGGCTGCGGATTGCAGGGCGGGGCCAACGCCAGCTCCTTTCCCTAATCTCTGGGCTTTTATCGGGTTTGAAGTTTTCCAGGAGCCCAGGGTAAGCGGTCGCCGCGGGAGCCAAGAGGTGGGCTCCCCTGACCAGGCCTGTGCGGGCGGATCCTCGTCCCAGCGTGGGAGGACGGGGCGGAGACTCCAGAGGAGGAATTCCAGGGTGCTGGCGGCAGGGCCTTGGGAGCCCCGGGGGTGGGGAGGTGAGGACCCCAGGACTCAAGAAGACCCGGGAAAACAGAAAGGAGCAGTACCCCAACAACGTAGAGCACAGCACAGACTCCCTGAGACTCAGCACCCAGCACCACTGCAGACAGCACAACAAACACCTTCCTGAGACTCAGCACCCAGCCCCCCTGCAGAGAGTACAACAAACACAGCCTGAGACTCAGCACCCAGCACCAGTGCAGGCAGCACAGCACAGACCTCCCTGAGACGCAGCACCCAGCACCACTGCAGACAGCACAACAAACACCTTCCTGAGACTCAGCACCCAGCACCACTGCAGACAGCACAGACCTCCCTGGGACATAGCACCACTTGGAGGATGCTCCCCAGACCCGCAGATGGAGGAGGATCAGCAGCTCAGAGGTTGTAAGTAACCACCTGGAGCCAACTTGTTGACCTGCCTAAGACCCCGTGAGGAATCATCAAGTCCCCGGGGAAGTCTGAAACAGCCGACACCAGGCTCTGGGTCAGCCCCTGGGAGCTGTCTGTCTGGTGGTTTCTGATGCAACCTGAACGTTCAGGCTCCTGCTGCTGCAGCACGGCCTTCAGAGAAGGAGGGTCCGTCCAGACTTGTCTTGGAGATGCACCCAGATCTGCAAAGTCAGGTGACACGGGCACCTCTGCTAGAACTGGGTGTCACATGCACATCGGCTAAGTCAGGGTGACATAGGGAAATCTGCAGAGAGGGTGACACGGGGACCTCTGCTAAGAGAGGTGACGCAGGGAAATCTGCTAAACTGGGTGGCACATGCACATCGGCTAAACTGGGCGGCCTGCGCCTAAATCTGCTAAAGCAGGTGACGCGCACGCAGAGCCGCTAAAGCCAGGTGACCTGCGGCTGGTTTTCCAGCCCAGGGCCCTTTGGGCAAGGGAGCCCTGTGGGTGGTGTCCGCCTGGCCCTGCCACAGGCCCCTCTGGCCCCTGCAGTCCATCTGGTGGACCCCTGAGCAGCTGGTGGTATAGCTCTCCGGGCACCACAGCGAAGCCCCGCAGCCGGGGGCCCCAACAGCAGAGATGTAGCTCCTCGTCCCAGAGGGTAGAGGTCCACGGTCCAGGCGTGGGCAAGGCGGGCTCCTCCCGAGGCCTCTCCCCTGGGCTGGCAGCCGCCGTCTTCTCCCTGTGTCCTCCCGGGCCGTCCCTCTGTGTGCGTCTGTGTCCTCATCTCCTCCTCTACGAGGACCCCAGTCCTGCTGGGTCAGGGCCACTCTGGGACCTCACTGCACCTCCATCCCCTCTGCCAAGACCTGTCTCCACACAGCACATCCCAAGGTCCTGGGGCCAGGGCTGCAGCACAGGAGGGGGGGGGACAATTCAGCCCATATGAACCCCAACCAGGAACGGATCCTTATTTGGAAACAGGGTCTCTGCAGAGGTCGTTAGTGAAGGGTCCTGAGATGGGCTCCTCCTGGGTCAGGTGGCCCTCATGCCATGGCCATGTCCTCACGAGAGACAGAGGAGGGGACACA
>NW_026005694.1:0-1458 GCF_001458135.2 Marmota marmota marmota | reverse complement strand
TGCGGGAGGCCGTTTCTGGAGGTCCCCCTGCATGACCCCACCCCCAGGCGCAAGGACACGGTCTTCCACCGACTTGTCCAGGCAGCAATTCCAGGACGATTCCGCTGTGCTGTCCTGGGTTCCAGGCGCCTTAGGGCTGCTCTGGGTGGTGGACCGTCCCCACCCTCGGGGCAGCACCGGCACACTCTGGTCTGTCCCTGCCTCGGGGCAGCCCCGGACATGAGGCCATCTTCCCAGAGCTTGGCAGACAGCCCTGGGCAGTTCGACCGAAGGGAGGTCCCTGCGGGGAGCAGCTCAGTCGAGGAATGGTGCAGCCTGCCCACTTGTGGCAGTGAGCCATCAGTGTGACCCATCTGAAGACCGTCAGGGCCATGTCCCTCATGACACCTCCTGTGTCCTCGGGATGCCCTCTTCCAGCTCTGCTGGAATATGTGACAGATCGTCGAGGTCACCCCACATGCTGTGGAACACGCGTGTGTGCTTCAGTGACACGGAACACGTGTGTGTGCCCACGAAGCTCTCACGGAGCTGTGTACAGGAGGCACAGAAACAGAAGCCCCGAGTTCTCTCCATGGACCTGCTGGAAGCTCCGCTTGGGGTCAGCACAGTTCCCTGACCATGTGCCCCCTCCTGTGTCTGGGAGGACGTCAGAGCCCCCAAGGGCCAGGGGTCTTGTAGACCACTCGTGGCTCCCTGCCCTGCACCACAGCCACCTCCCGGGGCCTGGGGAACCCTCGCAGCACAGCCAAGCCCCAAAGGTGGCCTCTGACATGGACAGGTCACTGGATCTGTGTCCACCCAGAAGACAGGAGACCTCTTCTAAAGATCCTTCACGTCATTTCACGGGCAAGGACCTTTCTCCAGAGAAGGTCTTGTTCAGTGTCTGAGGATTCGAATGTAGATGCGTCCTCTGTGGGTCAAACAGTGTGTCCCACATTCATGTCACCTGGAATGTCAGACAGGACCTCGATTGGTGACAGAGGTCATCAGTGAAGGGTCCCGAGATGGGCTCCTCCTGGGGCAGGGGGCCCTCGTGCCCTGGCCGTGTCCTCCCTAGAGACAGAGGAGGGGACACAGACCCAGAGGAGGAGCCCCGTGGAGACGGAGGCAGAGACGGCAGTGAGGGGCCACCCGCCCAGGGCCACCTGGAGCCCAGGAGCTGGAGAGGCAGGAGGAGCCCCCTGGAGCCCTGGAGGGAGCTCAGCCAGGGACCCTGGTCCAGCCTCTGCCCTCCAGGGCTGGGGACCTGGACGCCTGTTGTTGAAGTCCCTGAGAGTGGCCATCAAGCCCAGGACACTCCCACAGGGCCACCGTGACCGCCCACCCTGCCCATGTTGGAAGAGACGGGAAGGTCTCCCCTGCCAGCCCCCAGGCAGGACCTGCTGGCCATGGCTCTTCTGAAGCGCTGGGTGGAGCATTTTGTGCTGGTGGCCCCCCGTCCTCCCTGATGTGCAGGGA
>NW_026005693.1:0-6246 GCF_001458135.2 Marmota marmota marmota | reverse complement strand
CCATCAATCTAGCTCTAACTTTAACTCTAATCCTGACACTTATTCTGACCCTAACACTAACCCTAGGTCTAAACCTGACACTAAACCTAATGCGAACCCTAATCCTACCCCTACCAGTAAACCTGTACCTAAACCTAACAGTAACACTAGCACTAGACCAAAACTTATTCTAAATAGAGTTATAAATCTAGCCTTAGCCCTAAAGAAAAAATGTAGCACTAGGCCCTAACAATAACCATTAACTTAATGTAAAGACTAAATCTATCCCTAGACACAACACTAGTCCTAAATCTGGCCCTCACCCTAAACCTAACCCTAACCCCAACAATGACCATTACCCTAAAACAAACCCTAGCTCTAAATCTTATCCAAACCCAAAACCTAACTAGAACACTAGAGTTATCCATAACCCTAACCCTAAAACTAGCCATAACCATATCCCTAGCTCTTACATTACCCATAGCCCTAATGCTAGCCATAAATCTCACACGAACGTAGCCCTTATCCTATTCCTAAACCTAGCCCTTATTGTAATCCTAACCATAAGCCTAGACCTAACCCTAACCCTAACCCTTGCCCTAACCCTAATTCTAGCTCAAACTCTAACTGTAATCTAAACATAACCCTAATCCTAACCCTAACATTAGTCCTGACTCTAACCCTAACCCTCATGCTAGACCTAATCCTAGCTGAAACGCTAACACTTACCCCAAACCTAACCCTGACACTAACCCTAGGCTGAACCCTAACCCTAGTCCTAATTCTAACCTTAACCCTAGCCCTAACCTTAGCTCTAACCCTATCCTGTAACCTAAAGAAAAGCCTAACCCAAATGCTAACCCTAGGCCTAATGCTAACACTATTGCTAACACTAACCCTATTCATTACTGCAAACCTAACCTGAACCCTAAACCTAACCCTTTCAATTATCCTAACCTGTACCTTAACCCTATCCCTAACGCTAATTCAAGCATTAACACTAAATCTTAACATACACCAAACCCTACTCGAACACTGACCCTAATAATACACCTAGATTTAAACCTGATCCTTAACCTAAACCTAACCCTTACACTAGACCTAGCCATAACCTAACCCTAAAACTAACCACAACCATAAACCCAGACCTGATATTAACCCCAGACCTAATCCTAGCCCTAATACTGACACAAACACTAGTCCTCAAATTAGCCCTATACCTAGCTTTAATCCTAACTCAAATCCTAACTCTAGACCTATCTCTAATTTTAACCCTCACCCTAGACCTAAACTCAGGTATAACTCCATTCTTTCCCCTAACCTATCACTAACCCTAACCCTAACACTAACCATATCTCTAGCCCTAACCATAGGTCTAACTCTACCACTAACTCTAGCACTAATCCTTGCCCTAATTTAGCTCTAACCCTAACTCTACCCCTAACCTTGGCCTAAGACTAACTCTAACATTCCCCCTAGCCCTATTTCTAGTTCTAACCATATGCATTACAATAAACCTAACACAAGCCCTAACCTTAGCCTTAACTCTAGCCCTAGACCTTATCGTAGATCTAACCATAACTCTACATTTGACCCTAACCCTAAGCCTAATCCTCAACCTACCACTAGACCTAACACTATCGCTAACCCTAAAACTAGCCATAACCCTAGCTGTATCCCTTAAACAAAACTGAGCCATTGTCCTAACCCTAAATGTTAACCTAAACCAAACCCTAACCCTAAACCTAGCCATAACCTTCTATCCCTAATTCATGTCCTAATCCTAAAATTAACCCCAAATCTGACTTATATTCTAACACTAAATTTAGTTCTAAATATCACACTAACACTAAAGATAACACTAACACTAGACCTAGACAGAATACTAACTCTAATCATGACCTTAGTTCTTATGTTAGCCATAGCCCTAACCCTAGCCCTAAACCTAACAGAAAAACTAGCCCTAATCTGAGCCCTAACCCTAAGTAAACCTAAACCTAAACCTAGCCCTAGCCCTAACACTAACTCTAGCACTAACTCTATCACTTACCCTAAGCCAAACCCTATCCATAATGCTAACCTTAGTCCTAATCCTAATCCATAGCCTAACCCAAACCCTAACCCTATTACTAGTCCTAACCCTAGCCCTCATTCTAGCTCTAACCCTAACTCAAATCATTACCCTAACACAAACCTTCAGTCTAAATCTGACCCTAACCCTAAGCCAAACCCTAAAACTAGCCCTATGGGTAAACTTATACCTAAACCTAACCCTAACACTAGCCCTAGACCTAAGCCTAATCCTAAATAGAGCCATAAATCTAGACCTAGACCTAAAAACCCCTGAGCTCTAGCCCTAACCTCATCCTTAACCAAAACAAACACTAACCTTATCCCTAGACATAACTTTAGTCCTAATTCTGGATTTCACCTTAAACCTAACTCTAACCTGAACACGGATCCTAACACTAACACTAAACCTAGCTCTAAACCTGAACCTAACCCAAAACCTAAACCTAACATTAGACATACCCATAACCCTAACCCTAAAACTAGCTCTAATCAGAACCCTAGATCTTACATTTCACATAGCCTTAACCCTGGGCCTAAACCTAACACAAAACCTAGCCCTAATCCGAGGCCTAAACCTACACTAAGCATAACCATAATCCTAAATGTAACACTAACCCTAACCCTCGCCTTACACATAACCCTAGCTCGAAGCCTAACCCTTAGCCTAAACATAACCCTAGCCCTATTCCTAAATATAAACCTAACCTTAGCCCTAATCCTAACCTTAAGCCTAGAACTAACACTAGCTCTAACCCTAACATTACCCTAACCCTAACCCTAATAATAACCCCAGCCCTAAACCTAACCCTATCCCTAAACCTAATCATAAACCTAACCCTCGACCTAACCCTAAACCTAACAATTGCCATAAACTTAACCCTAAACCTTACCATAAATTAAAACTAAACCTATCCCTAAACCTAAATTTAACCATAACCTAAACTTAACCCTAAACCCAATCTTACATCTAATCCAATACATTACTCTAAATCTAACCCTAACCCTAATGAAAACACTAGCACTAACCCCAAACCTAACCATAACCATAACCCAGACCTAACACTAAACCTAACAGTCCCTCAGCCCTATCTGTAGCTTAAATCCTAACCCTTGCCCTAACTCTAACACTAGCCCTAGCCCTAACCATAACGCTAACTCTATCCCTAACCCTAACACTAAACCTAGCCCTAATCCTAGCCCTAATTTAGCCCTATTCCTAACCCTAACCCTAACCCTAGAATTAAGACTAACTATAATTCCCACACAAGACTTATTCCTACTTCTAATCCTATCTCTTACCATAATCCTAACCCAAACCCTAACCCTAGCCATAACCCTTGCACTATCCTTAGTCCTAGCACTAACTCTAGATCGAAACCTATCTCTAACACTAACCCTAACCCAATGCCTCAGCCTAACCCTGAAACTAGCTCTAACCCTAATGCCGATCCTAAAATTAACCCTAACCCTAGCCCTAGACTTAAATCAAAACCGAGCCATACCCCTAACACTAACCCTTACCCTAGACCAAACCCTAACCCTACACCAGCCCTAAACCTAGGCCCAATTTAAAACCTAACCCTAACCCTAAACATAACCATGACCCTGACTCATATCCAAACACTAAATCTAGATCTAAACATTACCCTAACCTTAAACCTAACCATAACATTAGACCTAGCCCTAAACCTAACCCTAAAACTAACCCTAATTGTAACCCTAGTTCTTACAATAGCCATAGCCATAACACTAGCCCTAACCCTTATACAAAACTAGCTCTAATCCAATCCCTAAAACAAGCTTTAACCCTAAACCAATCCTAACCATGGTCCTAACCCTAGCTCTAACCCTATCTCTTACCCTAAGCCAAACCCTCACCCTAATGCTAACTGTAATCTTAGCATTAATCCTTAGCCTACCCAAAAACCCTAACTGTATAACTAGTCCTAACTCTAGCCTTCATTCTAGATTTAACCATAACCCAAACCCTAACCCTATCCCTGACCATTATTCTGAACCTAACACTAATCTTAGGTATAAATCTAAACCTAACCCTAAACTGAATCCTAACACTAGCCCTACTGGTAACCTTATACCTAAACCTAACCCTAATACTAGCCTTAGACCTAAACATAATCCTAAATCTAACCACAACTATAGCTCTAGACCTAAAGACAAACTAGACATGGCCTTAACAATATCCCTTAACCTAACCCAAACTCTAACCCTACCTCTAGACCTAACCCTAGTCCTAATTCTGGCTTTAACCCTAACCATTACCCTACCCGAAAACTGTCCCTGACACTAACACTAACACTAGCTCTCAACTTCACCCTAACCCTAAAACTAACCCTACAACTACACCTAGCCCTAGCATTAAACATAAAACTAGTCCTAATAATTTCACTAGTTCTTACATTAGCCATAGCCCTAACCTATCGAAAAACCTATCCCTAATACAAGCCCTACCTTAGCTTTAACCCTAAAGATAATCCTAACAATATCCCTAGATCTAACCATAACCCTAAGCCTAACCCTAGGCCTAATCCTAACCATAAACCTAGCCCTAACCCTAGTTGTAACCCTGTTCATTACCCTAAGATAATTATAATCCTTATGCTAACCCTAGGCAGAACCCTAATCCTGGCACTAGCCTTAACCCTGTCCATTAACCTACACCTAACCTGAACCTTAAACCTTAAACATCGTGTCATTACCTGGTCCCTAAACATAAGACTAATTTGAGTCTTAAACCTAAACCTTAACCTAACCCAAACCCTAAACTTGACCCTCACTCAAATAATACTTATAGCTCTAAACCTGACCCTAACAAGAAACCTAAACTTTACAATAGACCTATCCATAAGTGTAACCCTATAACTATCCCAAACTGTACCCTAGACCTGACATTAGCCCTAGCTCTAATCCTAGCCCTAACACTAATACAAAACTTAACACAAATCCTAGCCATATGCCTTGCCTTAATCATAACCCCAACCCTAACGATAACCCTAAACTTAATCCTAATTCTCACCCTAGTACTAAAACTAGCTATATTCTCATCCCTTAAACCTAACACTAACCCTAGCCCTAAGACTAACTCTCTCACACTAGCATATACTTAGTACTAACCCTATCTCTTACCATCACCATACACCTATCCCAAAATGTAGCCCTACCTAGCCCTATACTTAGCCATATCTCAAAACCTATATCTCAACCTAACTCTAAATTTAACCCTAACCCTAAGACTAAATCTAGCCATAACTCTACTCTTATCACTAATCCTTAACCTAAGCCTAAATCTCACACTTACAATAGCCCTAACCCTAAGACTAATCTTAAAACTAGCCCTAACCATACCCCTAGCCTTAAAACAAAACTGAGTCATAGCACTAACCTTAACCCTTAACCTAAACCAAACCCTAACCCTACACCTAGCCCTAACCCTATCCCTAATTATAGTCTAATCCTAACCTGAAAAATAACCCTGACCCTGACTCTGACCCTAACACTAACCCTGGTTCTAAACATCATCATCACTATAAACCTAACCTTAACACTAGACATAGAGCTAACTCTAACCCTATAACTAGCTGTAATCATAAACCTACTTCATACATTAGTGGTAGCCTTAACCCTATCCCTGAACTAACCCAAAACCTAGACTTAATCTGAGTCATAAACCTAGGTTTAGCCCTAAACTTAAACTTAACATTAACCCCAAAACTAGCCCTAATCCTGTACATAACACTAGCAGTAACCTTAGGGCTAATCCTATCCATTACCCCAATGATAACCCTAACCCTTCTGATAACCCTAGGCCTAACCCTAACCCTATATATCACATTAAACCAAACCTAAACCCTAAACCTAAACCAGTCATTACCCTAACACTAAATCTAACACTAATTCGAGCCCTGAACATAAACACTAACTTAACCCAAACCCTAATCCTGACCCTGATTCTAAAAATAAACCTAGATCTAAACCTGACCCTAACCAAAAACTTAACCATTACACTTGACCAAGCCATAAACGTAACAAAAAATCTATCAATAACTGTAACCCTACACCTGACATAGCCCTAATACTATCACTAACCCTAAAACAAATCCTAGTTTTCATCATAGCTTTAAACATAGCCTTAACCTTTGCTATTGCCCTAAACCTAGCTATAACCACATCCTTACA
>NW_026005692.1:0-6251 GCF_001458135.2 Marmota marmota marmota | reverse complement strand
TTTTTTTTTTTTTTTTTTTTTTTTTTTTTTTTTGGTACTGGGGATTGAACCCAGAGGCACTTGACCACTGAGCCAAATCCCCAACCCTGTTTTGTATTTTATTTAGAGACAGGGTCTCACTGAGCTGCTTAGCACCTCGACATTGCTGAGGCTGGATTTGAACTCTCGATCCTCCTGTCTCAACCTTCTGAGCTGCTGGGATTATAGGCATGTGCCACCACGCCTGGCCAGGGCCAGTTTTCTAATGGCAAGTATGCCATATTGATGTAGGAGATAAATTTCGAGGCTGGAGATGTGATTTGATGATGTTGGCTCTATGTTTTGGGAGCATAGTTCTACATTACCCCTAACACACCCGGGTATATTCCAGGTTTGTGATCCTAATGGTGATAACTAATATTTGCTGAGTGCATATTGTCAAGCCCTGTGCTAAACATTTTACATGCTTTACTTCATTTATTCTTAATTGTACTGATGATGAAAGGGGGCACTGAGAGGTTAATTAACTTGCCTAAGGGTACTTAGCTAGTAAAAGGCAGAGCCAGGTTTCAAATTTAAGGCACTGGCTCCAAAGCCACACCCTTAACAATTCCCCCCATACAGCCTCCTCTATGGGATTACTGCCAAACTCCAAGAGGAGAAAGGTCAGTCTCTTGTGTTGGCCTTGTACTCACAGTGCCTGGTTCTGTGTAGGTGCTCAGTAAATATCCCTAAATAAGAATTAAATGATACTGGTATTTCTCAAATCAATTATAAGGTATTTTGCAAATGATTTGTTTCAAGTGATACAGTGTTAAAGTTTGCTAACTCTCAACTTAAAAAAAAAAAAAAAGCATCAAGTTTGCCCAGGAAATAGTGTCATACCTTACTCATTTGCCTTCCAATGTGGTAATAAATAGGCCCAGATATCTTAGTGGCTTAATGTATCAGAATATTTTCTTTTACAGCAAGTCCTCTGTAGGTTCAGTTATTCAGCCTGGCAGTTGTCCTCCACATAGTGCCTCCTCTCCTCAGAGGCCCCACCCTCCCTGAGGAGAGCTCAGAACAAAAGCCACAAGGTCACTCAGGGCTCTCCACCTCTACCTCTGCCTGAAAAGACCTGTAAATGACACACTGCTTCCTCTCTAGAGTCATTGGCCAGAATTAGTCACATGGCCCCAACTAACTACTTGGGATCTAAGAAATAATCATCTCTGTGCCCAGGAGAGAACTGGACACTGATGAGCACTAGTAATGGCTTCCACAGAGATAAAAAGGAATGGATATTTAGTAGACACTGGGATTGCTCTTAACATTAGCGAGGTCCATAATGCATGTCACACAGTGGCCAGTGTTGCCTTTAGTGTGAGAGAGAAATAAGAAAGAGAGAGGGGTATAATTTTAAATATGCAGGAAAGAATTGTTATGAGAAACTGATGTGACTCCATTTTTGAGAAACTAGCCTCTACCTCAGAGCAAAGCCTATCCAAGGAAGGGGGCGTGGCCCTTGTCCTTGGAAAAACCCAAGGACACTCCTAGGCACATACCCACCCTGCTGAGTTGTTTGTCTGCAAATAACAGGAGAGATCTGTGGGGCCAGGTGTCCCTGACTCAGTCAGGCTAGGTGGGGACCCATAGCAACCCCCTAGCAACCACCATCAGCATGAGACAGGGAAAATACCTGGAATACCAGATGACCCTCCCAGTAGTTTATGGTGGTTGACCAATCAGTTCAAAGGAATCCCCCTCTTGTACTAACCAATCACCCTTACCCAACTTGTTCCGGCAAGTTAATGTGCTACTCATGTTTTAGAGTTGTTATTTGATTTTCCCGCGGTGTGTGATGATTTGCTAAGAGATGCTATGATTCTGTGAAGTCCCTGTCTTCCCCAAAGAGTGTATAAAACCGCTGCAAATCCTGGGCTCAGGGCCACTCAGCGTCACCAGTTGCTGTGTGAGTAGAGGACCGAGCTAGATCACAATAAACATCTCTTTGCTGCTTACATCTATCTTGGTCTCTGGTGATCTTTTGGGGGTCCCGAATTTGAGCATATCAGTTACTGTAGGGCCTTTCTGCTCATAAATTGTAATATTCATATATCACTTGTCTTATGCACATACAAAATGAAGATCACCTCGGTGTGTGTGTGTGTGTGTGTGTGTGTGTGTGTGTATATATATATATATATATATATATATATATATATATATATATATAATTTCACAGAAGGTAAAGTGCCAAATATTAAAAGAAATCTGTATAAGTATTTTCAAGCAAACAGGAGAGTATTATTATTACTGTGAGCTAGGGAAGCCTATCTGAAGTAAGACACCATACAAAGCCTCTAGAGGAAAAAAACAGATTTTTTCTGCTACCTGAAAACTAAAGCTTCTCTTTGACAAAAACACTGCATGGTTAAAAGACAATTGGTATGCTAGAAGGATATATGCCTAACTTGTTGAGAAAAAGAACTTACATCCAAAATACATAAAATATCCTAAAAATAAAAAGACCTAATAATAACAATAATAACGTATTACAAGTATCAATAGCTTATGAAAATGTTTTTTCCCCTCAGTAATAGAGGAGGCAAAAGCAAATTAAAACAGCAATGAGATAAATGGCAAAAATAAAAATGACTAATAAAGGCTAAGAGGTGCTGTACAGTAGATGGTAATGCTGTTCTGAAGGCTATTTACCAGTCGTTATTAAATTGAATATCCTCTTCAACCCAGCAATTCCTCCTTTAGATTTCTATTTTATAGAAATTTGTACGAACCCAAAAAATGCACAGGCACAATATGCATTTTGATAATTTTCATTGAAACATTCCTATGGGACAAAAAGGAAAATGACCTAAAATGTTCAACAATATTGAAGTGTAAAGTAAATGACAGTGCATCTATGTCATAGGTTTTTACACATAGAAGGAGAGAAAAAAAAATGAGACAAAGGTAATTAGAAACTCAAGGAAAAATAAAAACAAAACTCCATAAGAAAAGGTCTGATGCTAAGATTTTAAAATGTGCCATGACCTTGAGCAACTGGTTGACGAGAACAGACTAATTTAAATTACACTAAAAAACCCTGTAATTTAAAAAATTTTGCCAGCCAACAGGGAACACTAGAACAATACAGAAAGAAATACATCCTACTGTTTACCTCAGCAGTGAGCGATATTTGTGTAGTCATGAGTGCTACTGTTGCTCTTTATCCTCCCCTACCCCTCACAATGCTTAGGATCAACCCCAGAGCCTGGTGCATGCTAGGCAAGTGTTCCCCCACTGTGCTATATCCCAGCCCTGACTTTTCATTGTTTAGAATTAACCTACAAGCATTAAAACTTAACGTTACAAAATACTAAAATTTTTTGCCAACCATAACAATACTAGAGTTGGCATAATACGTAAATAATAAAGCTCTGGGAGTAACAGTGGCAAAAGGGTCTGTGTGCTCAGATCCTTATCTTTCATAAAGGAGAGAAACACTCTTAGGAGACCTTCACTTGATCTCTACTGGTTCAAATGTTTGCAATGCGGTATACTTAATATGAATTTTTGTAATGTGAATTCCTTGTGTAGTTAATAATAGATTTAAAATTTTAATTGCTATTTTTTAAGAAATAGAAAATAAAGGGTAAGAATAATTTAGAAAGCCCTCAAAGACCTAGTTAAATACCTTAATATACCTATGAATGAGTTTGTTATCTAATTATCTGAAAAATTCTTCCTATTTTCCACTTTAGAAATGGGGATGTACAAAACAAAACAAATAACCCAATCAATAAATGGGCAAAAGAACAGAAACTTCTCAAAAGAAGAAACATAAATGGCCAACAAATATGTGAAAAATGTTCAACACTTCTAGCAATCAAAGAAATGTAAATCAAAACTACTTTAAGATTTCATGTCACTCCAGTCAGAATGACAGTTATTAAGAAATGCAAAAAATAATAAATGCTGGTGAGAATGTAGGGGGAAAGGTACATTCATACGTTATTGAATTGTACTACAAATTAGTACAAACACTCTGGAAAGCAATATGGAGATTCCTCAGAAAACTAGGAATGAAACTACCATATCACCCACTCCTTGGTATTTATCCAAAAGAAATAAAATCAGCATGCTACAGTGATACAGCCACATCAATGTTTATAGCAGTTCATAATAGCCCAGTTATGGAAGCACCCAAGATGACCATATACAGATGAATGGATAGAGAAAATGTAGTACACATACACAATGGAGTTGTACTAAGCCATAAAGAATGAAATTATGGCATTTGCTGGTAAATGGATAGAACTGAAGAACATCATGCTAAGTGAAAAAAGCCAGATTCAGAAAATCAAGGGTTGAATATTTTCTTTCATATGCAGAAGCTAGAGTAAAATAATAGGAAAAAAAGTGTGTATGTGACAGTATCAGATATCATAAAGATTTAGGGAAGATCGGTGGGATAGAAGGAGATAGAGAAGGAGGGAGGGAGGAGGGATGGAAAAGGGAAAGAAATTCAGAATGATTTAACAAAATCATGAGCATGTACAAATATGCCACAGTGAATTCCACCCTTATGTGTCTATAAGGCACAAATTAAAAATAAACAAATAAACGAGTGAAAAAAGAACAATAGAGTAACAGGAAGGAGAATGGGGGAGGGAGCAGAGGAGGGAGGCAGACCTAATGGATGGAGGAATGAAATGAGGAGGGTGGGGGGGGGTAGACAGTGGGTGTAGAAATGAAATGGATAAATCAAATTTATATATGTATGATGTATTTTAAAGAATTTCCAAGTACCTCCATGTAAAGAATGTCCCTCTTTAATTTTTTAAATTCAGATAAATGTGTATTAAGTAACACATTTGAAATTCCTATAATATTCAGTATAATATTAAATGAGAAAAATGATAAAGAAATATCACTCTATGACTTTAAAAACATTAAATTATCCAATATATCTCTTATGTCCCAATTGTACTATTTTCCTTGTAGAAAATCCAACTATCTTTTGTCATAGATAAAAGCAGTAACATTGGAAAAAGAATTCTTGGCTGGATGCTGGGTCACATACTCTTATAATCCCAGCGCCTCCAAGGCTGAGGAGGAGGATCAGAGGATTGCAAGTTCAAGGCCAGCCTCAGCAATTTGGGCAGACCCTAAACAACTTAAGGAGTTGCTTTAAAAATGAAATATAAAAAGAGTTGGGGATATGGCTCAGTGGTTAAGAGCCCCTGGGTTCAATCCCCAATTAAAAAAAAAAAGAGGCAAGAAGAAGAAGAGGAGGAGGAGGAGGAGGAGGAAAAAAAGAAGAAAGAAAGAAAGAAAGAAAGAAAGAAAAGCTCTTGGTCTAGTAGTTGACTACTTACTTGCTATTTTAAAACACCTAGCTTTCCTCCAAATTCCTGAGCTGTTTTCCTTTCAATCACAAATAAAAACGAAGGAAATGGTTGAGTCGGAAGTATGTTAATGAGAGCTTATTTTACTGGACTTATTATTTGTTCATTCTATACCTTCCCTGGTGAGCTAGATGGTGCCTGGCACATCCTTACACAAAGCATCAAAGAGCTTCTGCCTCCCAGAATCAGAGGCTGCTGGGAACCCTGCCGACTTCAAGGTCTGCCCAAAACCACTAATAGAAGAAAAAGCCAAGGATGGTAGCCCACTCTCTTCTGCCTTCCAAATCTCTCATCAAGATATCTGCTTGGCACAGCTCAAAGTGTACCTGAAACCCTGCTGACAAGAGAATATGAGAAAAGTTACTCCCAGGTTTCTAGCCCCTGCAAACGAAGGGAGAATCAAGGTGTAAACATACAGACACCTTTACACAACATCTGGCCCACTCGTGTATTAACAAATCAATGCAAGTAGCCCTGTTGAACTAGAATAGAAGCATTAAACAGGAATAGGGAAGACTGATAACTGGTTGGAGGGAGGAGAAAGGACAGGGAGTGAAAGCTAGATCTAAAGATGGAAGAGATTAAATAGATATTCACTAGTTGTCTATTATGGTTCTTAAACAGGAAAGTGGCATTGTTAAAGCAGTCCTTTAGGTCAGGGAGGGAATGGATTTACGTTTGGTGTGGCAGTGGAAGGAAAGGAGGGAGGTAGGGAAGCCTTTTAATACACAATTTTAGGGAAAAACAACAACAACAAAAGGACAATTTTAGGGGGCTGGGATTGTGGCACCATGGTAAAGCGCTTGCCTAGCATGTGTGAGGCCCTGGGTTCGATCTCAGCACCACATATAATAAACAAAATGAAGTCCATTGGATATA
>NW_026005691.1:0-6252 GCF_001458135.2 Marmota marmota marmota | reverse complement strand
GGAGCCCGACCCCACAGTATGTAGATCGTAGCCAACTTTTTCTTCTATCAGACGCCGTGTCTCTGATTTGATATCAAGCTCCTTGATCCATTTTGAGTTAACTTTTGTGAATGGTGAGAAAAAGGGATTCAGTTTCATTTTGTTGCATCTGGATTTCCAGTTTTCCCAGCACCATTTGTTGAAGATGCTATCCTTCCTCCATTGCATGCTTTTAGCCCCTTTATCAAATATAAGATAGTTGTAATATTGTGGATTGGTTTCTGTGTCCTCTGTTCTGTACCATTGGTCCACCTGCCTGTTTTGGTACCAGTACCATGCTGTTTTTGTTACTATTGCTCTGTAGTATAGTTTGAAGTCTGGTATCGCTATACCGCCTGATTCACACTTCCTGCTTAGAATTGCTTTTGCTATTCTGGGTCTTTTATTTTTCCATATGAATTTCATGATTGCTTTATCTATTTCATTTAGTTCTTGAGTTGAGGATGTAACTCAGTGGTAAAGTACTTACCTGGCATTCATGAGGCCCTGGGTTCAATCTCTAGAACAACAAGAATAAAAATGAGAAACGTTTCCTTTATTTAGATGTTTCAATGTATTTTGGTTTGATAATTATATCTTTTGTAAAAATTTGCTTTTATATTTCTTATGAATAATATTAAGGAGGTAAATATTTCATTATAATTTCTTATTATTATCCATAGATATGATCATTATCATATTTTACATGCTGATCTTTTATATCCCACTAGCTGGATAACTGTTGTTTGCATTGCATTATTAGATTTAGGATTGCTTCTCCTCAGTATTTAGAGTATACTATCAGATCATATACAAATAAAGTTTTATCACTTCATTCCTCTTCTTATGATTTGGCAATATTTTTTAAGTAAATTGATATATGCAACCAGTTAATTATTACATAAATATTGGCACGTATGTCTCCTTTAGCAGAAGGGCTTCTGGTTTCACTCTTAAGTAAAATGTTATCTAGCTTTATGGTTAGATGTGTTTAAACATCTGTCCATCTACCCATATATACATGCATGTTCCTTCTTTCCTTCCTTCATTCCCTTCTGTTTCTATCTATCTACCTGTTTATCTAGTCCTTTATCTATCTTCTTTCTATCTGTAGTTGAGGATATTCCCATTGTTTCCTAGTTCATTATGTTATTTTATGAGAAATATTTGTTGAATTTGTCAGTCTTTTTCAGCACCTAATCATATTTTGAGTATCTTCAGAGATTGTAAATAAAACATTTATAAACAGAAGCTAAGCTCTTTTTCACCCCAAATAAACCATGAACAAGTAAACTTGATTTAAAAATTGTTTCCCTGTTGTGTGAATATTATTCACCATTTCTAATATTTAAAAAGAATAAAAATGAGATTGGTTTGTAATTTTCGGCAATATTTATTAAAATTATATATCAGTGCTATTCTTGCTTCATTTCCAAAACTAAATAAAAAATAGAAATATCAAATAATCTAACAATTCTACTTCTAGTTATTTATTCAAATGCATTACTCACTATAACCAAGATAGGCAAGCAATCTAAAAGTCCATGAATGCATAAATGAATGAGGAAAAATTTTATGCATATATAAGGGAATATTACCCAGTTTTAAAAAGAGAAAGAAATCCTACCATAAGTAACAACATGGATCAACCTGGAAGATATTAGGATAAGTGATACAGACCAAATGCAAGAAAAATATTGCATCTTTTCATTTATATGAAGTATTTAGAATAGTGAAATATATGGAAACAGAATGGTTATTGCTAGGTGCTGGAGGTAGTTTGGAAGTTGCTATACAAAGTTTCAGTTATATAAGATCTGCTGAACAATATAGCATTTATATTAACAATACTGCATTGTTCACACAAAAATTTAAGCGGGTAGCTCATGTTATGTTTTCTTTTTTATTTTTATTTTTATTTTTATGTGGTGCTGAGGATCGAACCCAGCCTCATGCATGTTAGGTGAGCACTCTACCACTGAGCCACAACCCCAGTCCTCCACACATTATTATTTGTTAGCATCCCATATCAGAGATTTTGGTTTTGGGGGATTGGCTTATTTTGCTATCATACTAGTCTCCAGAACCATCCATTTTTCTGGCAGTTATCCTTTTTCTATGCTCTGAAAGAGTTTACATAGCATTAGCTGCATCTGTTTGTTCTTTGGGAGTATAGTAGATTTCTGATAAAAAAAATTGAAACTGCTCCTTTTAATGAGGCCAGTTTACAGTTAACTTCCTATATTACTTATATAGAGTTTGGTCTTTTTCCTTTTCTACAGAGATACATTTTGGATTTTGTGGTGAATCATTTATTTGATGAAAAGTTTCAAATTTGTTTGAAGAGTTTTGTAAATGACTTTCTTTATCACTATGAATGGTACATTTTTTCTTAGATTTGCTCAGGATATTTGTTTCTTTAATTTTTCAGAGAATTAAGAAATATTTTTTCAGAGAAATAGGAAATAAATTTGTATTTGTATTTTTCGCCTTACTAGTTCATTAATTTCTGCTGTAGTTCCTAATATTTTTTTCAGTTTCCTCCATTTCAGTTTATTTTATTGTTCATTTTCTAGCTTTTGACTTAGGTATTTAATTCTTGTATTTCCTCATTTTGATTTATGTTGATATGAGCATTTGAGAGTATGACTGTACTAATATTGTTGTAATTGCATCCCATAGAATCTAAAATGTAGTGCTGAGCTTTTAATTTTCAGATGGATCTTTTTTAAAAAAAAAAATGCTGATTTCTAACATATTGAATTGTGAACAAAGAATCTTGTTTGTATTATTTATACATATTGAACTTTTCTTTTTGATCTATTTAATCTCTTGAATGTCTCATATACACTTGAAAAGAATGTTCATCCTCAACTACTAGAGAGCAAAGTTAGATATATACTCCATTAGATGGACTGCAATAATTAGTGTGCTTAGATCTTTTGTATCTTTAAGGATTTTTCATCCACTTGACTTGAATTAAAAATAGGTAGTTGAAACACTTGCATTTGTTAGTATCTGTTATTCCTAGTGCCTCATGTAATTTCTGATTTATGCAGGTATGATATTTAGTACACAGATAATGATTAACTATTATGTCTACACCATAAATTGATGTATGATAGTGTTTTATTTCTTTTTTCTGATTATCTTTGATCTTAATTCTGCCTTACTTAATAAAAGTTGCAATCATTACTTTCTTACTTGCAATCTCCTGACAGATTTTGTCTTATCCCTTCAGATTTAATTTTCTTGAATCATCTTTTAGAAGTAATATATCTTGATTTGAGCATAAACTTAGGTTTTTCCATATAAGCCACTCTAAAAATAATTTTCATTTAACAAATGAGTCTGGCTAATTAGCTTTTTATTGGGATATATGATGTGACTAATGCAAAAAATACTCACATCTGAGGAACAGTCTCATGCTATAGTGAATAATTATTATGTTTTGTATATAGTATTTTATTCTCTGATCTCCTTATTTGTGTTTATTTATTTTTCAACACAAGAAGGTTTAGATTTTTCCCTATTGGTCACCTTTAATACTAAATAAAATGCTATTTTTCCTTCTTATTTGGTTATATTTTTGGTTTGTTACTTTTTTTTTCAAATATTTTTTAGTGTTGACGGACCTTTATTTTATTCATTTATTTCTATGTGGTGCTGAGGATCGAACCCAGTGCCTCACCCCAGCCCCATTGTAACCTTTTTTTAAAAAATATTCTTTGCCATCACATATTATCTATATGGCAAACAATGAACTTATTATTTTCAGTTCTCCTTAATTTTTATGTTCCAGTATATCCACTTGACAGAACAAACAATATTTATAATACAGTCTTCAACTTTTATCCTTGACTTTATTCTTGATCTGAAACAACTATTAAATCCATTCAATGCTCACTAGCAGTCACCTTTCTGAAGTTTCTCCTGTCATCACTGGGTCTTATGAAGCTTATCCTTTACTTAAATGAATATAGCAGATTTGTAAGAGTTGGAGAACGATACTCCCTGAGGTAAGGCATGTATATTGATGTTTTTTCTTTAGCCTTGTACTTGAAGGACACATAGGCAAGGCAAAGAATCTTTGATTCTCATTTTATCTTCTTGTGTTTCTTCAAAATGTTGCTTGTCTCTTGCTTTGCTTTTTTATGTTTCTGTCAAGAAGTCGGATTTAAACTTGATTTTTACCTTTGTAAGTGACTTATTCTTTCACTTCAAATATCCATCACTTAAACTATTTAATGTTTCTTTGTTGTGAGAACATTTATATCCTCTCTTTTAGCTATTTTGAAATATAGAAATATCACTGCTAACTGTGGTTATGGTACTGTGCAGTAGAACACCAGAATTTACTACTCTTATTTAACTGAAACTTTGTACTCATTAACTAATGTTCCCCATCTACTCCCACCCAGAAGTCTAATAGTTATTCTCTATTTTAAAAATTTAATTATTTTACTATCATATTTTCAAGAGTTGCCAAGCTGGATTTTGTTGCTGATGTTCAGTTTTCCTATAATCTTTTCTATAATGGTGTTCTGTTTGCTTCTTGAACCACCTTCTGAATATTTTCTTTTGATAAAACTTCCTGTTCATGTATCCCCCTCTTTTTAAAAAATATTTTTAGTTGTAAATGGACATAATAACATTTATTTATTTATTTATTTATTTGGCACTGAGGATCAAACCAGTGAGCCACAACCCCAATCTCATGTATCCCCTCTTATTATTGAATATAACCCATTTTTATTTATGCCTGGTTTTATTTTATTTTGTATATTTCATATGAAATAATATAGAAAAATTTGAGGATCTAGATACTAATGCCTGCCTCTAAAAGTCATATTAGTTGTAGTTCCTCTTATAGCTAGGGTTTTGTCTCTGTAGCACTTCTGAATGTTTTCTACAGTCTCTTCTTTTGTCAGTACCTGAATTCCATTATTGCCTTCCAGTTCTTACAAGTCTAAAATCATTTAGTTTCTTTGACTCTAAGCCTGATTTTCAAATGATACCTTATATATAAACAGACATTTGAAAAATTGTGATTTATATGTGTATTAAGAATTGTAATGCAAAAAAAGTACATGGAAGTTCTATTTTTAGTTGCATAGTTGTTATTTTTACTGGCATAAATTGACATGAACATACTTTATATACAGAGATATGAAAAATTGTGCTCTATATGTATAATAAGGATTGTAATGCATTCCACTGTTGTCGTGTATTTAAAAAATAATAATAAAAAAGAAAGGACTAATACTTATGATATATAAGAAACTTAAACTACTGAATAATAAGAAAAAACCCTATTAAAATGAAATTGATAAAGGGTATAAATCAGACATTTCTCAGAAGAAGATGTACAGATAGTCAACAGATACGTGAAAAAGTTTCCAACAACTCTAATTAAAGAAATTTAAATAAAACCCAATGATTTTTGACCTCATACTTGTTAGAATGGCTGTCATTAAAAGGATGAATGCTAAGTGTTGATTAAAATACAGAGAAAAGGTAACTCTTATACCCACTTGATGTTATTCTAAATTAGGACAACTGTTTTGGAAAACAATATAGAGAATGCTCCAAAAACTAAAAATAGAACTGCTTTATGACTCAGCAATTCCAATACTGAGCATGTACCCAAAGGAATTGAAATTAGTACACCTGGATGTACTGAAGCATTATTCATAATGGCAAAGTATGTAAACAGCTTCAGTGTTCATTAACAGATGAAGGAATTAAATAATATAGTATCATATATAGGTAATGGAATAATAGGCAGCCTCAAAAAATAGGAATTAGTTATTTTCATCAACATGGATGAAACTGAAGGATATTAGATTAAGTTAAACAAGGCATGCAGAGAGATATAAATACCATATGATCTCACTTATATGTACAATCTAAAAATGTTGAGCTCATAAAAATAGAGTGTAAAATGGTGGTTGCCAGATGCTGGCAGAGGGAGTTGGGTGGGGCAAGTTGGTCAAAGAGTACAAAGTTTCAGTTAAATAAGAAGAGTAATTTCTGGTGTTTTGCTGCACCAGTACAGTAAATATAGTTAATAATAATGTATTATATATTTCAAAATATTTAAAAGTAGATATTAAGTGTTCTCAACACAAAGAAATGATAAATATTTGAAGTGCTGGATATGCTCATTGCCCTTATTTGATAGTTCCACATTGTATACAGCATCAAAACATAACATTTTATATATATATATAT
>NW_026005690.1:0-6261 GCF_001458135.2 Marmota marmota marmota | reverse complement strand
TTGTGGTTGGAAGAGATGACTGGGTCCACCTGGGCTTGAACTCTGGTGTGATTCCCCTTAGAGATTGAGTTCTGGAACTGATCTCAGAGAAGTATTGCCATGAATTGTGTTTGGATTTTAGGAGGCCCACATGGGAGTCGCCTTTGGAAACTGAGATCTAGGCCCAGGTTTGTTTTGCACAGAGCACTGGGAATCTCAGCCAGGATATCACATGATTTTCTTCTGAAAGAGTTGGCAGCCATAGTTGAGAGTCAAAACACACATGGACCTCACATTGTAGACCTCAATAGGCCTCTCTTCATGTGACCTTTTGGCCACTCTTTGGGAAGACTTGCCTGTGAGAGTTTTCCAGAGCTTTCATTGAAATGAGATTCCTCACCATTTAATGGTTCCTGAATGAATTGAAACCCACAGTTCCTCCAACTTCATCCTTGAAAAATGGCTAGATAAATAACATGAAATTTTTGAAATTCCCATGACCAGGTGGCACTGGAGAAACTTTGGATGTCCTGTTGCTTATCATGAGTGTACCAGACAGTGCCTTGATTGACTGGGTTTCATTAAAATGGTGTAGAACAGAGATGCCAGTAAGTTGGATCCTCCTGAATAATGGGCCTAGAGCAGTGGTGTGCAGGTGTGTGATAAAGCATCTGTGGTGGAGCCATGTGGATCTGCCATTGGCTTCCAAATGGCTTGTGACTGACATGGTGCAGCCAGGAGACCCTTATATATAAAGGCTTCTTGTTATATGGAGAGGTTTCAGGGCAATGTTCAGAATCAGGTTGCTATGGACAAGGGGGCAAGCTATGTGGGATAGAAGCCTGGTTGGTGCATTCTCCTGCAGACCCTGACCCAACACATGTGACAGAACTCCCTCCAGCACTGTGTCCCAGTTGAACTCCTTGTATTTCGTGAAGCAAATACCAAACTCCCATTGCAGCAGCGAGAAACACCACGAAAAGTGGAGGATGACCAAAAGGCTTCACACTGCACATGGAGAGACACTTAGCCCCAGTGGCCACAGTTTACCTACAAAGAGAGAATTCAGCACTGCAGCCTCATGTTCATTGGAAAATAAGAAACCATGTCCTCCAGGTCACATAGATGCAGACCCAGCTTTGATGGTCTCACTACAAAGGAAGCTAAAGCTCCTGACAACAACATATATTTCAAGTGCCAACCTCTGAGGCAGTTTCTCAAGAAATATTTAGGCCAGCAGAGCTCCATTTTTTTGGAGTGTTTACCCTGTCCCTTACTTTTGGAAACTCCTCTACCACCTCCAAGGTTGTGAACTCCTGAGCATTTTCCATTCCAGATATGTATTCACAGATTTTCTAACTCTTCTCCTCTAATTGTGTCTAACTTGGGGCGAAGGTAATGTCAAGGCATTGTTCTGGATGAGAGTGGGAAGATTTTTGTGTAGCACATATTTGCATACACATTGGATTCATTTTCCAATTTTCCATTTGAAATACTGAATCCCTGACACTAACCCATACCCTACTAGACTCTGACTACTAATCCTAATATGATGGAGAAAAATAACCCAAACAGAATAGAAATATAAGCAGTTCAGAGGAGGCATGGTGTATAGTTGGACTTGCCTTTTGCATGATAAAGGGTAGTTGTTATAAATCTAGTCTATTTTTAATTGAAATAGTTCTCCATGTTTTTTTAAAGTTAACAAATATGTGAATTTCTGTCTACCTTTCTCTGTAGCCTATTCAGCACATGTATTTTTATATGCACATATAGAATTCTTAATGGTATCACACGTACATTTTTGTGAGGTGTCTGACTTGGCAGATA
The DNA here is from genome assembly GCF_001458135.2 of Marmota marmota marmota. Classification (NCBI taxonomy): domain Eukaryota; kingdom Metazoa; phylum Chordata; class Mammalia; order Rodentia; family Sciuridae; genus Marmota; species Marmota marmota. The sequence continues at coordinate 4,452 of NW_026005690.1, read as the reverse complement.
CAAATTGTGAGAAGAGATCACTCCTCCTAAATGCTGTTAAAACTGAAAATTCAACCTATGGGTGAACTTCCTAGTAGAACAACATTATACATAAATCCATGCTCAGTAAAATAAATATTTTTGCATCTGTAGATGATATATATTTCATGATGAATTTTGATAGGCATATATATTGCTACTTTTTAAGGTCTGTGTGTGGGTTTTGTGTGTGTGTGTGTGTGTGTGTGTGTGTGTGTGTATATATATATATATATATATATATATATATATTCTCCAGATTTTTCAAAATATTAAATATATTTGTCTGATTATACACTCCCTAAATTCATTCATATTCATGTATGTGGATTTATAATCAACTTTTCAAAACATTATTCTCAGAAATATTCGTACACCTGAAATACATATTTGTTTCCTGGTACTGACAACTAACTTCAGTGAATGGTGCATACAAATCCTAATATTTCTACAGTAACTGACCCAGTTAAACATCAATGCAAGTAAATTCCTATGGGACATGATGTGTATTTTGACGTTCATTTTTATTCAACACTGGTACATTACTATTTCTTCAGTTTATGCACATCATAGGATATATATTTCATCCACAAGTTAGCGAAGTTATAGGCATTTGGTTAACTTTCAATAACTTCCTGCTTCAGAATACATGTATCCCTCTATGTTTCTTGACTGGTCTTTTCATGAGACTTCTTTCCAAACACATTATTTTCGATTTCCATAATCATGTTTGAAGCAAAACTCACACATCCTTCATGATAAACCATAACCCTAATATTACCATTGGAAGTATAACTGGTTGGAATGAATGATTGTATATCAATATAAGAATTCTTATATATTTTCAGATATCATTTCAATCCATTATTTAAAGTGGAACCAGTTATATTATTTATTCACTGTATGGTCTATTCATGCATTATCTCTATATTCTTAGGCACAGAGTATACCTCTTTTTACCCCCAATACTAATTCATACGTCTTCAAAATATTGCTCCCAGAAATGGTGGAAGAAATACTCATGTCACCTGATCTACATATACATTTTATCACAGTAATATTTTGTACACAAAATGCAAATTCACACTTATGATTGTACCAAATCCTAAATGGAAAGTGAACATGGATTACTAAAAACGTCCATGTCCAGGTTGCCTAATGCTCTCAAATATCAATCCTATTGGTGACTACATATTTGTTTCTACCTAAGATTATATATTCAACCTCAACCCTGTTGAAAATGTCTAATCCTATCACTCACTTTATATTTTGCCTGATTTCCTAATGTCTTTCTTGATATCTGCTTTCCTACATATTTTCTTGAGTTCATCATTGTGACTGACCCTTTACCTGTGCTTTAATTGACATTCACTCTCGAATGGAAAACAAATTGCTAAAGATCTTTTGGTCCAAATCTTATACTCACTCTTCTTCCGAAACCTACCAACTATCTTCCTGATCCTACCGACTATCCCTGCTTGAGTGGATGTTCTCTTCTACATTCAGTCATCCAAGGTACAAGGTCCTATGCCATTGTATATCGATTTATCTGAGACATCTGTGCAGAACATAATTCAAAGCTAAGTATCCCAATCAAGGGCCCAATGCTCTTCTGGGCTTCAAATCTTACCTAGATTTCTGTTTTCATACATATATTTCACCTCTGTATTCTTATAAGTATCGCAGGTTCCCAATACCATTATTCATCCCGCAGAATGATTCCTAACCCAAATTGAACATGTTATTAACCCTAACCATACACTGTTCCCTCAATCTCACTTTACAGAAGAGCAGGGACAGAGTTGGTCTTACAATACAGGAATGTAGGGGATCTTCCAACTGCTGAGAACCTCAAAGGTCCATGCAGAATTGATCCCTGGAGAAGATGTAGGCAGCTATGAAGGACCTAAGAGAGCAAAAGTCATCTTCCATGGCAAACAACCTGGTCAGGATGAAGGGTTGTGTCTGAATCAGCCTCTCTCTTCTTAATGTAGAGAAGATGGACCAAACCAGGCCTGTGTGGAGATCTGTTCCCGGGTGCCTATGGATGATATACCATTCTAACTTGTGAAAGTGTCACAGGAAGTAGGGGCAGCCTCCATCTCATGGGATCCTTGGAAGCCACTGATAAAACAAGAGGTTGCCAAGGCAGTGACCTCATTCAGTTCCTGAAGGCAGTGACCTCACCTCACTTCCTTGGTGATGGAACTCTCGGAACTTGGGATCCAGGAAGCCAGGCACCCAGAGCCTGTCCCAGTCCCAGTCCCAGTCCCAGTGGGCTCACTTGTTTGGATTTACCAAGTACAGTGTCAGTCTTTCTTGGCACCTACTGATGGGAGGATGGCCAAATGCCAGGAAAGCTCTGAAGAGGGGCCTTTCCTGAGAAAACAGGTAGTGGCTCACCGCTGGCTCCTGACAAGTTCACAGAGTTGGCCAAGGAGAACAGATCCGAGACAGGACAGGCCATTTCACGGGAACATAGTATGGCCCAACAGTCAGAGGACACTCCGGATAGTCACAGACCTACTTGGGGGAAGGAGGTGCCTTTGTGGGTGTGGGTGTGGGTTTGTGGTTTTGTCTCATGTTCTGAGAATACGTAGGAAAGGCGGTTTGTTTGGTATGGAGTGGACTTTTTCTAGTAAGTCGTTTGACAAGGTGAGTGTTTCTATGTCTGTGTATCCCACTGTGTCCGTGGTTGTAGACATTAGAAAAGAGAATGCATCAATGGATGTGTCCTGTCTAGTAGAAAGCTTCCCAGCATTCATCCTGCCCAATTTATGAATGGACGGCGGCTTGCCTTATCGATGGGCAACACCTGCTATCTTCCTAATTTCCTGTTTTCTTCCTGAATTCTGGCCACTCTCCAGAATAGGCTCATGGTTTTGTGTCCAAGATATGTACCATCGCCAAGCTTGTAATATAGCCATGTACTGGATAGCTGAAGGGAATGGTGAGCATCTCAGACAACTCAGATATCAGTGTGACCAGGAAAGTCTCAGTGGAGAAACCCTGCTTTGGGCCTTTTGCTTACCTATTGTTCTGTTGCCCTGAATGTCAGGAAGGTCTTTGCCTCAGGCCACCCCTTTGTGAAACCTAAAGAAAGCAGTTTTCAAATGGAAATGAATGGGCATCACCTTTGGCTCTTTGCTTAATTGCTTTGGAAAGGGATGTGTCTGAATCAGCCTCTTGGCCCTCTGTGAGGCTGTGGCTTATATTCTCAGCACCTGATGGATCTAAAGAAAGATCCCATGTGTGCATCCATAACCAAATTTGCAAAAAGAGAAGTCTTTGTGGATGAAGTCTCTTGCCTTCCTCTGTAAGATTCCTGACCTCCATCAAGTGAGAATAGGGATCCTTTGGGTCAAATATGTTCTTCAAAACCCTGCAGAGGCTGGCTCATAGGTGCTTGGGTTTTCTCATGACTCCAATTCACATAAAGAATCTAAACTCCACAGTCAGTAGGCCTCAAATTGGAGAAGCGAAGCAGTATTAACTGCAGGCCTATTTGATCACTCCTGGTTCACAGGAAGGGTGTCCAGGCCACCCTGACTTTAGGCAAATAAGAGGCAAGGGAGATTATTTTGGAGACTGTCTTGGGCTGCGCCTCTCATGGAAACCTCCAGCCAGAGGTTATGATGAGTATCTATATGGAAGAAGATGAGGGCAATGTGGGCATGTGGGAGTGTTTTGGTTTTAATGGTGGTCATTTGTGTGGCAGTTGGGAGAGATGCCTGGGTCAACCTCGGCTTGAACTCTGGTGTTATTCTCCTTAGAGACTGAGTTCTGGAACTGATCTCAGAGAAGTATTGCCATGAATTGTGTTGGGAATTTAGGAGGCCACGCATGAGAGTGGCCCTTGGAAACTGAGCTCTAGGCCCAGGGTGGCTTTGCACACAGCACTGGGAATCTCAGCCAGGATATCACATGATTTTCTTCTGAAAGAGTTGGCAGCCATAGTTGAGAGTCAAAACACACATGGACCTCACATTGTAGACCTCAATGGGCCTGGCTTCATGTGACCTTTTGGCCACTCTTTGGGAAGCCTTCCCTGTGAGAGTTCTCCAGAGCATTCATTGAAATGAGATTCCTCACCATTTAATGGTTTCTGAATGAATTGAAACCCACAATGCCTCCAACATCATCCTTAAAAAATGGCTAAATAAATATCATGAAATGTTTGAAATTCCCATGACCAGGTGGCACTGGAGAACCTTTGGATGTCCTGTTACTGATCATGAGTGTACCAGACAGTGCCTTGATTGACTGGGTTTCATGAAAATGGTGTAGAACAGAGATGCCAAAAATTTGGAGACTGCTGAGTAGTTGGCCTAGAGAAGTGGAGTGTAGGTGTGTGAAAAAACATCTGTGGTAGAGCCACGTGGATCTGCCATTGGCTTCCAAATGACTTGTGACTGACATGGTGCAGCAAGGAAA
>NW_026005689.1:0-6267 GCF_001458135.2 Marmota marmota marmota | reverse complement strand
TTTGGGTAAGGGTAAGTTTTAGGGTTAGGGAAAGGGTAAGTGTTAGGTTTAGTTTAGGGTTTATTTTTAGAGTTAGGGTTAGGGTTACAGTTACGGTTCCAATTTTTAGGTTTAGGCTTAGTGTTAAGGTTAGTGTTAGGGTTAAGTTTAGGGTTTGTGTTAAGGTTAGTGTTAGTGTTATTGTTAGGGTTAGTGTTATGGTTGGAGTGAGAGTTTGTGTTAGGGATAGGGTTACATTTATGGTTATGGTTAGGGTTACGGTTAGAATTAGGATTAGGGTTAGGGTTAGGGTAAGGTTTAGGGTTAGCGTTATTGTTAGGGTTAGGATTAGGGTTAGGTTTAATGTTAGGGTTAGGGTTAGGATAGGGTTGGGGTTAGGGTTAGGTTTATTGTTAGTGTTATGTTTAGGGTTAGTGTTAGTGTTAAGGTTATGAATAGAATTAGTCTAAAAATTATGGTTAGGGTTACAGTTGGTATTAGTGTTAAGATTATGGTTAGGGTTATTTTTAGGGTTAGGGTTAGGATTATCATTAGTGTTATGGTTAGCATTAGGGTTAGGTTTAGGTATAATTTTATTGTTAGCATTAAGATTAGAGTTAGGTTTAGGGTTTGCATTACGGTTAGGTTTAGGGTTAGATTTAGGGTTATAGTTATGATTTGGGTTAGTTTTAATGTTAGGGGTAGTGCTAGGGTTAGTTTTAGGGTTATGGTTACTGTTAGTGGTCGGCTTAGGGTTAGGGTTAGTGTTAGTATTCATGTTAGGGTTAGGGTTAGAGTAAATTTTAGGGTTAGCGTTATTGTTAGGGTTAAGATTCGGGTTAGGTTTAATGGTAGGGGTTGGGTAAGAATAGGGTCAGGGTTAGTGTTAGTATTTGAGTTAGGGTTAGGGTTAGGGTTAGGGATAGTATTCGTGTTAGGGTTAGTATTCATGTTAGGATTAGGGTTAGGGTAAATTTTAGGGTTAGCCTTATTGTTATGGTTAGGATTCGGGTTAGGTTTAATGTTAGGGTTAGGGTTAGAATAGGGTTGGGTTTAGGGTTAGGTTTAGTGTTAGGTTTTATGTTAGGGTTGATGTTAGGTTTAGTTTTAGGGTTTGTGTTAGGGTTAGAGTTTGGGTTAGGGTTTGGGTTACAGTTAAGATTAGGGTTATGGTTAGTTTTAGAGTTAGTATTAGGTTTAGGGTTAAAATTTGGGTTATTGTGAGGGATAGGGTTAGTGTTTGTGATAGGATTAGGTTTTGGGTAAGGGTTAGTGTTAGAGTTAGGGTCAGGGTTAGCTTTAGGGTTCGTTCTAGCATTAGTATTAGGGTTAGGGCTAGGATTTGTGTTAGGGTTATAATTAAGGTTATCATTAAGGTTATGGTTAATTTTAGAGTTAGAATTAGNGGTTAACTTTAAGGTTAGGTTTGGGATTATGAATAGTGATAGGGTAGGGTTAGGTTTAGGGTTATGGTTCTTGTTGGGGTTAGGTGTAGGTTTATGGTTAGGGTTATGGTTAGTGTTACTCTTAGAGTTAGGATAAGGGTTAGGATTAGTGTTTGGGTTAGAGTTAGAATTAGGTTTTGGTTTAGTGTTAGCGATAGTGTTAGAGTAAGTGTTATGGTTAGGGTTACATATATGGTGATATTTAGTGTTAGTTTTAAGGTTAGTGTTAGTGTTAGTGATAGGGTTAGCGTTAGGTTTAGGGTTAGTGATAGGGTTAGGTTTAGGGTTAGTTTTAGGGTTAGGGTTAGGGTTAAGTTTAGGGTTAGGGTTAGTGTTACTGTAAGGTAAGGATTAGGGTTAGTGTTACTTATGGAGTTATGGTATGGGTTAGGGTTAATGTTAGGTTTAGGGTTAAAGTTAGTGTTAGGGTTAGTTTTAGTTTTAGGATTAGTTTTAGGTAAGGGTTAGGGATAGGGTTAGGTAAGAGTTAGGGTTATCGTATGGGATAGGTTTTGTGTTGGGTTAGAGTTAAAGTTAGGGTTAGTGTTATGGTTAGGGTTAGGGATAGTGTTAGGAGTAGGGTTAGGGTAATGTTAGGTTTTGGTGTAGGTTTACAGTTAGGGTTAGTTTTAGTGTTCCGGTTAGGGTTAGGGTAAGGGTTCGGATTAGTGTTTGGGTTAGGGAACGAGTTATGTTTAGGGTAAGAGTTAGGGATAGGGTTATAGTTAGGGATAGGATTAGGGTAAGGTTTACAGTGAGGATTAGTGTTAGTGTTAAAATTAGGGTTAGGTTTAGTGTTAGGGTAAGAGTTAGGGTTAGGGTTATAATTAGGGTTAGGTTTTGTGTTAGGGTTAGCGTTAGGGTTAGGCTTAGGTTTAGGGTTAGGGTTAGGTTTAGAGATACTGTTAGGATTTTAGGGTTAGGGTATCAGTTTGGGTTAGAGTTACGGTTAGGGTAAATGTTAGGTTTAGCATTAGTGTTAGGTTTAGTGTTATAGTTAGGTTTAGGATTATTGTTAGGTTTGGGCTTATGTTTAGTGTTTGGTTTAGCATTTGGATTAGGTGATTGTTAGGGTTAGTGTAAGGTTTAGGATTAGGGTTAATGTTAGGGTTAAGGTTATGGTTAGGGACAGAGTTAGGGTCAGGCTTAGGGTAAGGCTTAGTTTTAAGGTTAGTGTGAATCTTAGAATCAGGGTTATTGTTATGCTTAGCTTTAGGGTTAGGGTTAGGATTAGGGTTTCAATTATGGTTAGAATTTTGGGTTTGTGTTAGGGTTAAAGTTAGAATTAGTGCTAGGGTTAGGTTTAGGGTAAGGTTAAGGGTTAGTGTTAGGGTTAGTGTTAGGCTTAGGGTTAGGGTTGGATTAGGGTTAGAGTTAGGGTTTGGGTTAGTGTTATGTTTAAATGTAGTTTAGTTAGTTTTAGGATTAGGGTTATTGTTAGGGTTAGGGTTAGTGTTAGAGTTTAAGTTAGTGTTAGGTTAAGGGTTAGGGTTAGGGTTAGTGTTAGGTTTAGGGTTAGTTTGAGGGTTAGTGTTATTGTTAGGGATAGGGTTTGGATTAGGCTTAGGGTTAGGGTTCGGGTTTTGTTATGGTTAGGTTTAGGTTTAGGGTTAGGGTGTTTGTTAGGTTTATGGTTAGGGTTAGGGTTAGGATTACAATTAGATTAGGGTTAGGATTACAGTTAGATTTAGGGTTAGGTTAGTGGTTATGATTAGTGTTAGGGTTAAATTAGGGTTTGGGTTAGTGTTAGATTTAGGGTTAGGGTAAGGTTTAGGTATAGTGTTAGGGTTAGTATTAGGTTAGGGTTAGTGCTAAGTTTAAGTTTAGGGTTAGTGTTTAGTTTAGGGTTAGATTTAGGGTAATATTTAGGGTTAGGTTTAGAGTTAGTTTTAGAATTAGCATTAGGGTTAGGATTAGTGTTACAGTTAGGGTTAGGTTTAAGTTTAGTGTTAGAGTTAGAGATACGGTTTGGTTTAGGGTTAGGTTTAGCGTTAGGATTTGTGTTAGTATATTCGTTAGGTTTAGGATTAGGTTTACTTTTAGAATTAGGGTAGGGTTAGGGTTAGTCTAAGTGTTAATGTTAGGGTTAGTGTTAGGGTTAGTTTCAGGATTAGGTTTAGTGTTTGTTTTATGGTTTAGGCTACTCTTAGACTTAGGGTTAGGGTAAGGGTTAGTGTTATGGTTAGGCATATGGTTTGTGTTAGGGTTAGGGTAAGGTTTAGTTTTAGTGTTAGAGTTAGAGATAGGGTTTTGTTAGGTTAGGTTTAGGGTTAGGGTTTTTGTTAGGATATTGATTATTGTTTGGTAAGGTTTATGATTAGAAATAGGGTTAGGGTTAGGGTTAGGATTTGTGTTAGGGTTAGTTTCAGGGTTAGGTTTAGTGTTTGTTTTAGGGTTTAGGCTACTCTTAGACTTAGGGTTATGGTAAGGATTAGTGTTATGTTTAGGCATAGGGTTTGTGTTAGGGTTAGGGTTACGGTTAGGGTTAGGTTTAAGGTTTGGTTTACGGTTAAGCTTAGCATTAGGCTTAGGTTTAGGGTTAGGTTTAGTGCTAGGGTTATGGTTAGGTTTCGTAGTAGTGTTATGGTTATGGTTAGGGTTAGAGTTAGTTTTAGTGTTAGGGTTAGGGTTAGGGTTAGGTTTATAGTTAGGGTTAGGTTTTGTTTTAGCATTATTATTAGGTTAAGTGTTAGAATTAAGGTCATTGTTTGGTATAGGGTGGGGTTTATGGTAAAATTTAGGGTTAGGATTAGGGTTAGGGTTTGATTTAGTGTTAAGTTTAGCTTTAGGGTTACCCTTAGTTAGTGTTAATGTTAGTTTTAGGGTTAGGGTTAGGGTTAGGCTTAATGTTAGGGTTAGTATTGGGTTTGTTTTAGGTTTATTTTTAGTTTAGGGTTTGGATTAGAGTTATTATTAGGGTTAAGGTTAGGGTTAAGTTAGATTAGTGTTAGAGTTAATTTTAAGGTTTGGGTTAGTGTTAGTGTTAGGGTTATGGTTAGGGTTAGGGGTAGGGTTAGTGTTTGGTTTTGTATTAGGGTTAGTGTTAGGGTTAGGTTTAGGGTTAGGGTTACTGTTAGGGTTAGGTTAGGGTTAGGTTTAAATTTTGTGTTAGGGTTTGTGTTCGTGTTAGGTTTAGCGTTAGTGTTAGTTTTAGGATAAGGGTTAGTGTTAGTGTTAGATTACGGGTATGTTTAGGGTTAAGGATAGTATTAGTGTTAGGGATAGGGATAGAGTTTGTGTTTAGGTTAAGTTAGGTTTAGGGTTAGGGATAGTGTTAGGGTTAGGGTTAGTGTTAGTGTTAGATTTAGGTTTAAGTTTAGAGTTTGTGTTAGGGCAAGGATTGGGGTTAGTGTTAGAGTTTTGGTTATGGTTAGGTTTAAGGTTAGGGTTAGGGTTAGTGTTAGGGTTTGTGTTAGGATTAGGGTTAGGATTAGTGTTAGGTTTATGGTTAGGTTTAGTGATAGGGTTAGTGTTAGGGTTATTGCTAGGATTAGGGATAGTGTTATTCTTAGATAAGGGTTAGGGTTAGGGTTAGGTTTAGGGTTAGTAATAGAGTTATGTTTAGGGATAGCTTTAGCGTTAGTGTTAGAGTTAGACTTAGGGTTAGGTTTAGTTTTAGAGTAAGTGGTAGGGTTAGGGTTAGGGTTTGGGTTAGGCTTAGTGTTAGGGATAGGGTTAGGGTTTTTGTTAGGAATACGGTTAAGGTTATGGTTTTTGTTAGGGTTAATTTTAGGTTTATGTTTAGGGTCATGGATTGGATTAGCGTTATATTGAGCTTTAGAGTTAGGGTTATGTTTTGTGTTAGGGTTACGGTTAGTTTTAGAGTTACGATTAGTTTCAGGGTTAGGGTTAAGTTTAGGGTTTGTGGTAGTGTTTGTGTTAGGGTTAAGGATAGGCTTAGTGTTCTGTTTAGGTTTATGTATAGTTTTATGTATTAGTGATAAGGTTAGGGTTAGGGTTAAAATTAGTGTTAAGTTTAGGGTTAGGGTTAGTGTTAGGATTACTTTTAGTGTTAGGTTAGGGTTACTTTAGTGTTAGAGTTAGGGTTAATGTTATTATTAGGGTTATAGTTAGTGTTAGAGATAGAGTTAGAGATAGTCTTTTGGTAAGTGTTAGGTTTAGGGTTAGAGTTATGGTTAGTGTTAGGGTTAGGGTTAGTGTTATGGTTAGTGTTAGTCTTAGGGTTAGGTTAATGGTTAGAGTTAGTGTTGGGGTTAGCATTACAATTTGTGTTAGAATTATGGGATTTTTTATTTTGGGTTACGCTTACAGTTAGTATTCATATTAGGTTTAGAATTATTTTTAGGTTTGGTTTAGGGTTAGGGTTAAGGTTTGTGTGAGGGTTAGATTTAGTGTTAGGCTTAGGGTTAGAGTTAGTGTTATATTTAGGGTTAGTGTAAGAGTTAAGGTTAGTTTTTGGGTTACGTTTAAGTTTAGGGTAAATTTAGGGTTACTTAGGGTTAGGGTTAGAGTTAGGTTATGTTTATAGTTATGGTTAGGGTTAGGGTTTGTGATAGGATTAGGGCTAGAATTACTGTTAGGATTACTGATATGTTTAGGCTTAAGTTTATGGTTAGTGTTAGTGTTAGGGATAGGGTTAGCGTTAAGTGTAGGGATACTGTTAGGTCTAGGAATAGGTTTAGGATTAGTGTTAGTGTTAGGGTTAGGGTTATGGTTAGTAGTTTAAAGTTAGTAGTTTAGTTCTACATTTTGGTTTAGGCATAGGGTTAGGTTTAGGTTAGGGTAATGGTTAGGTTTAGAATTAGTGTTAGGGTTAGTGATAGGGTTAGGGTTAGCGAGAGGGTTAGAATTAGAATTTTGGTTAGTTTTAGAGTTAGTTTTA